>NC_057403.1:8244581-8436642 GCF_019320065.1 Cervus canadensis | reverse complement strand
TTTTTTTTTTTTTTTTTTTTTTTTGATTATTTATCATTGGCCGAATAGTTGTGGCTCACAGGGTCAGTAACTCCGCAGCATGTGGGAATTTCCCCAACCATGTCTCCTGCATTCGAGACATGCAATTGGAGTATTGGAGTCCCATGTCTCCTGCATTGGCAGGGAGATTCCTTACCACTGGGCCACCAGGAAAGCCGTGGAAATAATTAGAATCCACATTATATGATGGGAATTTTTTTTTTGTTTGAAAAACTGGAAATTTCTTACATTCAGTTCCCAGCGTATTGGTTCCTGTTACTTTGCTGTCACCCACTGGAACAGGATGGAACCAACCCAAAGTTTGGTTTGGATATTGAGACAGATATAGCCATATGCTAAAATGTTATGAGAATGTTAACTGCTGAAGCTTTCTAGTGGGAACAGGGTAGACTTCCAAGCTGTTGGGGGAGAAAGCTTGACTAACAAGGAATGGTGACATTCGTGGAGTGTTAAGATGATTACTGATGGCAAGGAGGAGAAGGTACCTGCTCTGGTGAGTTACCACTTGGTATCAAAGGAAGGGGACCTTAGTCTTTTTTTCTCAGCCTGCCCAGAGAGGCAGCACAGGAAGCGGTTGTTTTTCAAGTCTAAAGGAGTCAGTAGTCAAACATGGAAAAACCACAGTGAGACTGTAAGAAAACACTGAATGTTTACTCATGCTATGAATTTATAACATTCCTTTTCCTGCTGTACCCATATGTTCCATTGTTCTACATGGTTTTTGAAGATGGTAGTAGCTTACTATTTATCTATCTTACTAAACAGATAAATTACTAATTACTGTCTCTTGCCTAAGGTATTTTTACAGTAGCCTAATGAACATTAATGTTTGGAAATATTTATTAGGTAATAATTACTAAATAGAAGTCCAGTTTTCCAGAGGATATTAAAGTGTTGATGTCACATTATAGAAATAAGTAATATGCTCCATGGTTCATTGTCAGCTGTAGTAAAATTCCTGCTGTTTTTTTTTTTAACAATATTTTGATGGTTTTTTGCCACACATCAACATGAATCAGCCATAGGCATACATAGGTTCCCTCCCTCCTAAACCCACCTCCCTCCCCAGCCCATCTCTGCAGGTCTTCACAGAGCAGTGGCTGTGGTGCCCTGTGTTATACATCAAACTCCCACTGTGTGTCTCCTCTGTATATGGTAATATACATGTTTGAATGCTAGTCTCTCAAATCATGCCACCCTATTTCTTTTGTTTTCTCAGTAGTTTTTCCTTAGCATTCTTTTTGTCTGTCCACATGTTTTGACCTAGATTTAATGTTTAATTTCTATTTCTTCCCTGCTTTATACTAACAAATACATTAGTCTATAGGTTATTTTGAGACTTGTAAGATTAAAATGCACATAAGGTAATGACAGGGGACATAGTACATGCCTTATAAATATGAAGAAAGTTCCTTTAGGACTTGAGTTCAGTCAGTTAATACATGTAGAAGTATTGATAAATAGTGCAAAGTTGATAATTTTGGTGAAAATAAACTTCTCAAGACTATATTTTACAGTCTTGTCCACATCTGACAGCTTGCTGGAACAACAGAAGAAAGAAAATATATTACAATGTTTAAACAAAATGTAAACTACCTAATTACCATCAAATGATTCTCTAGTAATTTAGCTAACATTCCCTTCCATTGAGGCAGTATTGATATAAGTATTATATATTATGATGTATACAAGTTTTTCTCAAAAATATTTGAAGCTATGTCATGAAAAGCATGGAACAGAAACACTTTTTATAAAGTCGAATGCAGTTCTCATTAAAGGGCTTTTTTCTTTTTCTCTTTAATAATGTTTAAATTTATTTCTGGCTGTGGTGAGTCATCACTGCTGCACTGGCTTTTCTCCTTGCAGCGAGCAGGGGCTATGAATTCTGTACATAAAATACATAAACTTGGCAGGGGCTTGCTTGCAGACAGGAGTCCTGACCCTCCTTGTTTTGGTCAGTGCACAGTACTCAATGTCTTTTCTGTTTCAGGCTGTGTTGATTTGCTTTTGCTGCACGTGGACTTTCTCTCGTTGCAGCCAGCAGGAGTTACACTCTAGTTGCTGTGTGCAGGCTTCTCACTGCTGTAGCTACTCTTGTTGCAGAACACAAGCTTTAGAGCACAGGCTCAGTACTTGTGTTGCACTGGCTTGTTGCTCCGAGAGACGTGGTATCCTCCCAGACCAGGGATCAAACCCGTGTCCAGTGCATTGGCGGGTGGATTCTTTACCACGAGTGTCTTTCAACTGAGGAAATCCCAGTATCTTTCAACCAGGATTTGCGTGTATATTTTAACTGGGGGGCTATGTATGTTAATATAGTGCCATATAAAATTTGGTGTCCTCAACCAATAACTGGGTGACCTGAAACCAGGAGAGAATCCCCAAAACTTACCTGGAGCTGCTGAGGAGACGATGGGCCCAAGCGGCCCTTCTTGGTCTACCAAGGCCAGAATGTCCAAAGCACAGAACGGTGCCTGCTTTTCTCCGTCCTGCACTCCCCCAGGGTGCACTGTTGCTGGGCCACTGCAGTGACTAGTAAGCTTTATCCTTGAAGAAGTGGAATGTCAAGACATTTTTCTCCTTAGAACTGTTAGTATGAAGTAGCCCATGCTAAGAGTTATGTGTTTTATATTCTAGCTTGTCATTCCCACACAAAGCTAGTTCTTATTTACTTAAACTGCTGAATAATTCTAATTCCTGGAATATTCCTGGGTCCAGCCACCACCCTACATTAACCCCCACCCCACTGCCACCTACCCCCAGCCCTGTGGCCATACCAGGTTTTAGTTCCCAGGCTTCTGAATCGCTTCAGCCTCATGAGCAGGAAACCTTACTTTTGATGGTTATTATCCCACAGAATTTCCAGCTTTTATTTTGAAACTGTTACAGATAGTTACTGAAACTAATGATGAATCAGTGGTGGAACTCAAGACCTGAAACACTGTGTGTGTGGTTAGTCGCTCAGTCATGTTAACTCTTTGGGTCCCCATGAACTGTAGCCTGCCAACTGCCTCTGTCGATGGTTTTCTCCAGGCAAGAAGACAGGAGTGAGTTGCTGTGCCCTCCTCAAGGGGATGTTCCCACCCCAGGGAGCGAACCCAGACTCCTGCATTCTGGGTGGATTCCTTTAGCATCTGAGCCACCCGTGAAGCACCAGGTACTTCTAAACCCTGACAAAATGCCTTGGCAACCAAAGGGTGGTATCTGCAACCAACATGCTGGTATCTGCTCTGGCCCACTTGGGCCCACCCCTCATGCCCAGAAGTGGAGTTTACAGCAAATGTTTTTTGTACTGTTTTTTATTCTTTTTATCTTGTTAAACTGCGCCTCTGCTTCCTATCCATGGTCTCGAGTCACTTTGGACCCTCCTACTCATCCACCCGTTCCTCCACCCCAAGTAAATTCAATTGTGGACATTAGAGGCCCGGGGTTTGAGTCCTTTTCATGTAAAATCCTGACACAAATAGTGCACGAAATACATAGTAGTTTATAGAGGAAAATCATTTTAATTAAAACATGACACTTTATAATTTTATAAATATCCTGTAATAAGTGTTCAGGAACTAGATTAGAATTTCGACTTTGGGGACTAGTGATAGAGCTGCAGTTTCTTCTCAAGTGTTAGGAAGGCTTATTACTGTCCTTTTCTGGTTTATATGACCAGAGTAATAAATTGACTACAAAGACTCTTCATTTTAGAAGATTATTTTCAGTAGTGCTAGTTACTTGTATCAGCACTAGAATCATTGTATCAGCACTAGAGTGAAAGAGAAATATAGAATGGTCACTGTGCTCTGTTGCCTCTGACTCTGAAACCCCATGGAGTGTAGCCTGCCAGGCTCCGCTGTCCATGGGATTTTCCAAGCAAGAATCCTGGGGTGGGTTGCATTTCCTAATCCTGGGGATCTTCGACTCAGGGAATGAAGCCCCATCTCTTGCATCTCCATTGGCGGGCAGATTCCCACTGAGCCACCTGGGGAGCCCCTATGGTCTGATACTAGTGTAGAAATTTTTCTTTGAATTAAAGAAGTGGGTTTTTGTTGGATGTTTTCCAGTCCAATGAAAGCCAGTGGGGATAGGTCTGAATTTTGGATTGCTGACATGTGCAGTGGGTAGTCTGTGTAATAGTGGCAAAAGATCCTAAGAGATTGGAGAATCTGAAGACATTTGAGGGCTAATTTTACATTTTGTGCATTAAGGTTGATTGCCAGTGCTAGACTCAAGCCTGAGATGATTATATGGGACGGGTGGGGCGAGGAGCAGTTATTGTTAAGTACCTCAGCCTTGTTTGGCTCTTGGCGACCCCATGGACCAAAGCAGCCAGGCTTCCCATCCTTCTGCATCTCTTGGGAGTGTGCTGAAACTTGTCCATCCAGTCGGTGATGCCATCCAACCATCCCGTCCTCTGTTGTCCCCTTCTCCTGCCTTCAGTCTTTTCCAGCATCAGGGACTTTTCTGAGTCAGGTTTTCCTATCAGGTGGCCAAAGTACTGGAGCTTCAGCTTCAGCCTCACTCCTTCCAGTGAACATTCAGGACTGATTTCCTTTAGGATTGACTGGTTTGATCTCCGTGAAGTCCAAGGGACCCTCAAGACTCTTCTCCAGCACCACAATCCAAAAGCATCAGTTCTATGCTGAGCCTTCTTTATGGACCAACTCACATCTCTACCTGACTACTGCAAGAACCATAGCTTTGAGTATAGGGACCTTTGCTGGCAAAGTAATGCCTTTTGTTTTTAACACAGTGTCTGGTTTTATCAAAACTTTGCTTGCAAGGAGCAGGCCTGTTTTAATATTCTGACTGCAGTCAGCTTCAGAGGTGATTACAGTAATGAATTCTTTCTCCCCGCCGCCCCGCCCACTGCGCCCCGAATCCTATCCTCTGGCTCCCGCTGTCCCCCAGCGTGTTCGCTCAACGCCCCCGCCCCCCGTGACCAGGTTCTGCTGAGTCCCCGCCCGCAGGCCGCTCCGCCCTTTCACTGCGCGTGCGCGCGGCGTCCCGCAAACCCGGAAGCCGAGCGCGGCAAGTGGAGGTCTCTCAGCTCAGCGTGAGTTTCTCTCTTTCTAATCATACCTCCGGCCTGCAGTCTCCTTTCCTCAGTATCCCGAGCCTCAGCTTCGCTAGTGACTCTAAATCCCTGCGTCCTTCCCACCATGCCCAGCAAGTTCAGACGTCTTGGTGCCCGGCAAAGGGGCGCCTCCATTTTGCTTTAAAGTTGCTCTGAAGCCGCTTCCAGCTTTTTGTCCACAGAGACGCTGCGTTTCGCTCCTCTTTACTGCTTCAAACCATGTACTGACCTCACTGAGCCCTCTGCCCTTCCTACACCGCATACAATTCTCTTCGGCGAGGTGGGTTTATTAGCTCCGCGGCCCCCAGCCTCGCCCTCTCGGCCCCTGGCCGTGCCGACCACCCCGCTCCCGGAGAGGCCGCGTTGTCTCCCGGGTCCTGGGATTCTGGAGAGCCCGCCCCGCTTCTGAGACCCCCTCCCTGCCAGCCCTTCTGTCCTCGCGTCTCCTCAGGCCGGTGTTTCTGCCCCGTAGGCATAGTGATGTTGCCCTGACTCGTGTCGGGGGAGGTGACCTGCGCCAGCCACGTGACAGCCGAGGTTCTTCCGTCCCAAATTCCACCCGCTGCTGCTTGGCTTTTGCGGGAACCGGGCTTCGTATTCAGTCGCCATCCCTGTAAATAGTGCGCGAGGCGTTGTCAGAAGTAGAGACAGCGACTCCTAGAGAAATAGAAAATGAAGAAAAACATGAGGGAGAAGCGATGGCAATGAAGAGGATTGTGAGGAACTTGTGAAGAGAGAACAACATGAAAAAGTGTCGGCCTTGAAGGTAGCGGTTAGGGGGAAAGTTTAGAGAAAAGGAGGATTTCCTGAGAGTTAAAGGTGAGCAAGATAGGGAGGTGTTGTTCGGTCCGAGTCTTTGCGAACCCTGTGTCTCCCAGAGTTCGCTCAGATTCGTGTCCGTTGAGTCCAGGGATGCTATCTAACCATCTCGTCCTCTGCCGCACCCTTCTATAGCCTTTAAGGGAGAGGGGCTGTAAATCAGGGGTCCCAAAGAGGGCAAGAATGTAGATGCAGTTCACACAGACAGCCCGCAAAGGGGATACAAGTGTTGGGACCTTGACTTACAGACAATATCCTGCTGAGAGAGAAAGGGGGCTCCTAGTGGTCGGAGGAGCTGAGAAAGGACGCTGAAAGGTAGCATAGCCACTTATGGGTGCCAGAGAGTTGGGAGGAAGGGCGGGCAGAGATGGAGGAAGAAAGGCAGAAATACAGGGAGATTGAGGATCACCAGGGAGGTTGGAGAGAAAGCATCTTGACAGGGAACAGATGGCAGAGAGGGGCTGGATGGGAATCAGGGAAGAAGTAGAGGAGGACAGGCACAGCAGGAGAGCAGAGGGGAAGAGGAAGGGAGACGAGAAAGAAGTAGGGAAACATAAACAAAATGAAGGGGAAACAAGTAGTGTGCAGGTGGTGGAGAGGACTAGATCCAGAAGAGTGCTGAATCGATTGTATAAGTCAATTATACAATGTATTATTAAGTCGTGATACATTGATTTTTGGCTTTAAAATCTACTAAGTTTAAAACATTCTTTTTTAAATTATACAGATGAAAATGAGAATTGCAAAACTTCTGTCTGTAAGGCTTGTGCATTTTGTAATTATCTGTATTAAAAGATAACATTCATATGCAGAGGCTATAGAGGTGGGGGCTGCGGCAGTGACTTGATTCTCTCAGAGGTGAGTCAACCCCTTCCCTTTTTCTGGTGTGGAGTAGAGATTAAGAGTCACGACGTAATTTAAGCAGTTAGTCTGATGCTCCATTTGCCTCTCTTTTATGTGATCTCGTAACTAGTGAGCTGAGTTGATCTGACGATGCTTCCCTCAGGTCCAGAAGCTGAGCAACAGTGATCCCTGAAATGATTGACCAAATTGGGTGTGTGGCAGTTCTTGGAGTGACTGCCCAGTTAGTATTAGAATTTGAAATGGATCCCAGTTTTGCAAAATGAAAAATGACAATAGTAGGATGGAGGCAGGAACATAGGCTCAGAGTCAGAGAGAATCATGAGCCGTCTTCTGTGAATAAATATCAATGTGAACCGATGCCTCCTACCTCCACTGGCTTCCCCATGTCCTCAGGGCAGCATCCTGACTCCTCAGGTTGCTGCCAGTGTCTCCAGCCTCATCCTGGGAGCTGACCCCATTCTCATGGTCAGTCTGTCCTGCTCAGATTCACTTAGTCCTTGTTCATAGACACCAAAACCTTCTCTGTCTCGAATCTTAGTTGCTACGTCTACCTTTGGTCATTATATCACTATTGCCCTTGCTCTTTCTGTTCCTTCAGGTCTAGGCCAGAAACGTCTTCCCCATCTCCTTCTGATATTCTCTGTCATGTTAACCAGGTTTACTGCCTCTATATTAATCACCTTCATCAGACATGCCCTTCTCCTTTGATTCTTTGGAATGTTTCCTCTTTTCCCTTCATTGAAGGATGCCCCCGTATTCCTCTTCCTTCCAGGATGTGTGCAACATCTCTCTTACAACATGTCACAGGCTATGAATGTGTGTTTTGCTGAAGAATTCTCAGGGGAAATGGAGGTTACAGGGTGAGTGATGATGGTTCCCGTATCTGTTCTGGACATTTCAACTCTAATTGATCCTTACCCCATGTGGAGACTTAATTACTCAAAGCAAAAAGATGTGAGAGTCCTAAAAAACCCGATAGATCTAAAAAAAAAAAAAAAAAAAAAAAACCCGATAGATCTAATGTCTTGAGGTGTCCCCATGTTTTAGTCTGTGGTGTCACTGCTCACTGCAGCCCCCAGGTCTACTAAGCTCTGTCCATCCAGGGACCAGCTGCCATCTTGGACAGCAGCTTTGCCTTCCAGCAGTTCAGCTGCCCAGAGCAGCAGATGCTGAATTTCCTGTGGTTATCTTGCATTTAGCTGTGAGCAGGGAGAACAGGAGCCAGTGAGTTTGGGGCCTCTCTCATCTTGTGACTTCTCAGTCCGCCTGTCTCTCAACTATATAACGTCCACAGTTGCTGACAGGTTTTCCCAGAGGACCAGGTTCTTTTTCTCCATATTCAGTGCCCAGTGTCCTTGGATTTACAGCTTGGGTGGATTTCTGTTGCAATATGCATGCCTAGTGGTCTCTGCTCTTTTTCAAACATGCATGGAGAAGAGGTAGAAAAATGGGAGAAGGTGAAGGGAAGCTTCGACGAGGTCTCCAGGAGGATTGTGAGAGCAAGAGTGGACCTTTTGATGAACCCAGTGAAGGGGTGTGTGTGTGTGTGTGTGTGAAACAAGCGTTGTTATGGGAGATGTTGGTCAAAAGGGACAGACTATGAGTTGTAAAATGAGTGCGTCCTGGGGAGGTATGCGCAGCATGCTGACCATAGTTAATCCTGTTCTGTTACTGCATGCTGGGAATTTGTCCGGAGAGTACGTCGTCAGTGTTGTCACCACACACAGAACATGGGAATTTGGAGGTGATGGATGTGTTGGTTCGTGGATTGTGATAAATATTTCACAGTGTACACGTGTCACATGGTCACACGTTGTATGGTATGTATATACATAACCCTTTCATTAGTCATCTCTCCCGCATCAGACACGCTCCTCAGGATCTCGTGTGGGGCTTTGCCCCAGGAATGTGCACAGAGCCGCAGATGATTCCAATCTGGATCCTGCATTGAGCACCAGGGCTCTTAGCCTCCACTTCTGAGACTGAGATCAGGCCCTGGGGGTGGGGAGGGCGCGCTGCTCTGAGTGGGGCTGGACCAGGGCCTGCTGTGTGACCTGAGGGGCATCGTGGGGTCAGCAGAGGTGCCCCTGCTGCTGTGTATATGAGGCCTCACCAGGAGGGGAGTGTGATCCAAGGGAAGGTGTGGGAAAGTCCCAAGTTGGTCTCTGTGTGGGAGTTGACTGTCCTGAGTCCCTCCTGAGACAGTGGGCACAGAGGACTTTCTGTTCCTCATGGTGAGGGCTTCCCTGTGTGTGTGCTTAGGGCTCAGGAAGGGGGTGTGTTGACTCTTAAGCATTAAACAGCATGCTTTCCACTTTCATGATAGAACTGTGAAGACTCGTGTCACCTGAGGAAGAAGCCCAGAAGAGGAGGAAGGTGAAAGAAAACATGTCAGGAATGGCTCTTTCTCGGGTAAGGTCGTATTCTCAGTGGGTTCTCAGTCTGTCCTTCCTGAAATGTCCTTCTCTGGACTCACTAATCGTGTCTCACTCTGGAGTGTCCTGTCTGACTCCTGTACATGCACACTCACCTGGGGTCTTCCCTCAGGGTCTGTCATCTTCACTTAGATCCCATCTCTCCATGACCCGGTGACCTGGCCCTTGTGAGGAGGTTCCCCTGGGCACCGTCCTGGGCAGGGCTTCACACCCATGGGTTGGAGACAGGGTCTCAGTGCTGTTGAGCAGCAGGGATTGCTTAGGGCCCATCTGGATGTGCTGTCTGTTCTTTGTCAACCAGGGTAAAGAAGCTGCATGTGGAAGTCAGGTATTAGTGTGCACAATACTTGTTAAAATCTGAAAAAGAGGGAGAATCTTTTCCAGTACATAGTACTGGAATGGATTTCATAGTACATAGATGCTGGAGAGGGTGTGGAGAAAAGGGAACCCTCTTACACTGTCTGTGGGAATGCAAACTATATAGCCACTATGGAGAACAGTGTGGAGATTCCTTAAAAAACTGGAATAGAACTGCCATATGACCCTGCAATCCCACTACTGGGCATACACACTGAGGAAACCAGAATTTAAACAGACACCCCAATGTTCATCGCAGCACTGTTTATAATACCCAGGACGTGGAAGCAACCTAGATGTCCATCAGCAGACAAATGGATAAGAAAGCTGTGGTGCATATACACAATGGAATATTACTCAGCCATTAAAAAGAATACATATGAATCAGTTCTAATGAGGTGGATGAAACTGGAGCCTATTATACAGAGTGAAGTAAGCCAGAAAGAAAAACACCAATACAGTATACTAACGCATATATATGAAATTTAGAAAGATGGTAATGATAACTCTATATGCAAGACAGCAAAAGAGACATAGATGTATAGAACAGTCTTTTGGACTCTGTGGGAGAAGGTGAGGGTGGGATGATTTGAGAGAATAGCATTGAAACATGTATATTATCATATGTGAAACAGATCACCAGTCCAGGTTTGATGCATGAGAGAGGGTGCTCGGGCTGGTGCACTGGGATGACCCAGAGGGATGGGATGGGGAGGGAGGCGGGAAGTGGGAGGGGTTTCAGGATGGGGAACACATGTACACGCATGGCTGATTGATCTGAATGTATGGCAAAAACCGCCCAATATTGTAAAGTAATTAGCCTCCAATTAAAATAACTAAATTTTTAAAAAAATAATAATAAAACTAAATGCGTGTATCTTGAAAATCTTAGTGTTTGGCAATGGAATGGAAAGTTGAGAAAGACTTCAGGTCTAGAGAGTGTTTCATTACATTTTCTCATTTAAACTGTGAAATCAAGTTTACTAATTTTTTTTCTTTTTGGCTGCATGGTGAGCCTGGGTGGTCTTAGTTCTGTGAGTAAGGATTGAACCCAAAATCATGCAGTGGAATTGTGGGATCTTAACCACTGGACCATCAGGGAATTCCCCAACTTTCCTAATCTTAATTAAATATTTCATTAATGGAGTATAATAATAAATTTTTGATTGTGTATACTTCATACACATACATAACTACATACCTCAAATTAAGGATAAAGTCACATTTAAAATATATATATCTTTATTTGTTGTACTGGGTCTTCGTTGCTTCAGTGGCTTTTCCCTCGTTCCGTTGAGTGGTGGCCGCTCTTGTTGCAGTGGGGGCTTCTCCTTGCATTAGCTTCTCTCATTTTGCAGCACAGGCTCTAGAGCGCGCTGGCTTCAGTAGTTTCACCTGCTGGGCTCTAGAGCTCTGGCTCAGGAGTTGAGACTCAGGGACTTAGTTGCCCCTCAGCATGTGGGATCTCAGACCAGGCAACAACCCATGTCTCTTGCATTGGCCAGTGGGTTCTTTACCATTGAGCCACCAGGGAAGCTTTCATATTATTTTTAAACACAGGTATTTTATACACATTAGAATAAATCTTCTGTATATTATTTTCTGCTTGTATTACTTTTTATTTTTTTGAACTACAATAAGATAATGTTGAGGACTTCCCTGGTGGTACAGTGTATAAGAATGTGGCTGCTAATGTAGGGTGCACGGGTTCAATCCTAGATCTGGAAAGATGCCTCAGAGCAACTAAGCCCATGTATCACAACTACTGAGCCTGTGCTCTAGAGCCTGGGAGCCATAACTCCTGAAGCCCGCACACTCTATAGAGCCTGTGCTCCCAAACAAGAGAAGCCACTGCAAGGAGAAGCTGGGTACTGCAGCTTCAACTAGAGAAACCCCACTCATAGCAATGAAGGCCCAGCATAACCAAAACAAACAAGCTTTAAAAAAGACATAGAATGCTGACTAACTTACTAACGTACAACTGATTGATTTTTAATGTCCCAAAGATGCTGAAATACACAAGTAAAAGAAAATGGGAATATCATCCCAGAATGTGTCAAAAGGCAACTCTTTGGAGTAGGAAATGGCCACCCTGGCAGGCTCCCATGGGGTCGCAAATAGTCTGACACGACTGAGCAGCTGAACAACAACAACCTTCACACACAACAGAGTGAGCTCTAAAACACAAATCTAAACCTCTGTCTTTCCTCCTACAGATACTTCAGTGACTTCCAGTAGCTTTTGGAAAAACGTCCTAAATCCATAGACCTTGTAGAAAGCAGCCTGTAGCTGGCATCAACCCTCTTTGTTCCCTGTGTCCCAGTCACACTGGCTGGTTTTCTGTTCAGTAAATATCTTCCTGCCTCAGAGCCAGCACTCAGGCTGTTCTCTGTCCTTACAACACTCTTCCATTTCCCACCATTTCAATACTAAGTGTTTCTTCCTCACGGAGACCTCATCTGATTTCTTGATGTAGGTCAAGACTTTCTGATAACTTCTCTTAGCACCAGGCCTGGTTCAGAGCACATATAACAATAGTAATGTTAAAATTATGGATGTAATTGGCTGACTGGCTGCTAGATTGTAAGCTCCATCACCTTCACTGCTGTATTCCCAGTTTGGGACACAGAGTTGGTGCTCAGTTAAATTTTGATTGCATGAAATAAAAAAATAAAGACAACTATTCTTGTTTCAATCAGTTGTTTGTTTCCATGTGCATGCATGAGTGCATGGATACGCAACTCTGGTTTTATTACAAAACATCATCTCATAAATATGCTTTATGCTTTGTAGCAGTTGCACTTGTATGTTAAGTGTATTCCATGACTTTAAGTTTTTCCTACCTCATCATATGAATGATGTAAATAGTAGTCAGATTATTGACATTGTGTGGATTAGCGGGGAGAGGGGGTGATTCTGTATAGTGACCGTTTTGCTGTTCCATTGCATTTCAGCTTCCTTGAACTTATCTCCTGTATTCTCTGGGAACTCTCTGTGGATGGTCTTTTATGTGTTACTTAACTCTGATTCCTTCGGTTCAGTTGTCTCTCCCAACCACCTGAACTCAGGTGCTGTTGCCTCATTTCTTAACTATTTAATATGAGTGATATCTTAGAGTGACAGAGTTTTCTCCCCAGTAAGGTGGACACAGATCTTTCTCTAACGTGCTGTTATGTTGATGACAAGTTGATATGGGTAAAGTCTTTAGAGTAACGCTTAGTGTGTGTGAAGTGTTGAGACACCTCTCGTCAGTGTGATGATGACATCCTCATCACAATCTGTGTTCTTTTAAAGCCGCTGTGGACTTTGTCGTCTGTGAAGACACCAGTCTTGCTGTAGCTCATCTAGACAGTGAATGTCACTCAGGGTGTCGAACATAACACTTCTGCATCAACAACCCACTGTTGATTGTAATTTGTTTATTTTTCATGTCTTGTCCACACATATGACAAATTCATGTTGATTGGAGGATATCATCATCTTATGAAAAAACAGGAAATTAAATTAGAGACCACCAATTTGCTCCAAATAGATTTGTATGAATCTATCAGAATATTATTTTAGCTGAATTGACCTTACCTGTCTCGCTTCTTCTCCTTTTCTGTGAAAATAAGAACCCTCCTCAAGGCCCGTTGGTGAAATGTGTTTTCATTTCAGGCACAGTTGACCTTCAAGGATGTGTTCATAGATTTCACTCCTGAGGAGTGGGAATGCCTGGACCCTGCCCAGAGGACCTTGTACAAGGACGTGATGGTGGAGACCCTCAGGAACCTGCTGTCTCTGGGTGAGGATCACTTTTCTTCCGAAGTGGTGATATACTTTGGGGTACTTCTGCATGTTTCCTCTGTGTCTCTTGGGAGCCCCTGTTTTTCTTGACTGAGTTCAAAGCCTTGTTGACTCTCACATGTAAGGCTTTGTGATTGGCATAGGAGTTCAAACTTGTCCTTTCTTCAGGTGACCTGCCCACTGTGTGATACACAAGGAGTTTTTCCACAGCTTGAGCATTTATAAAGCTCATTTCAAACTTGTGAAGGATTGAACCCATGCCTCCTGTATTTGCAGGTATAGAGCCACCAGGATGTTAAGGAAATTAAGTAGTCTTGTTTAGGCTTCAAGACAAAGCAGTGCATTCCTCTGACCTTCCTTCTCACCTGCCTGGACGCACCCTGACTGTGAATGCCCTGACTGCCTGCTGTGAGTGCAAGGCTTGTGGCACCATAAATAAGTTAGGGGACAAATCTTAAGTTTGTTCAGCCCATGGAGCGGCTCAGGCCAACCAAGCCCCAGGCTTAGCAGCATCCAAGTTTTATAAGACGAAACAAACAACATTAAGATGAAACCAGAGGTGCTGTTTGCTCACAGATTGATGATGATGTCAGTTTGTGTCCTGGGATTATAAGCAGGAACCCAAAACTGCAATCTTTGAAGTCTCACCCATGGAGTGGACACGCTGCCTGGGACCTTTTCTCAATTGAGACTCCAGATGTGCTGTGTCCTGGCACTTCCCAGCGCTGTTTGAGTCTGGATGTTGGTCGGAAGCCAATTTGATGATGTATCCTCTTTTGTTTCTATTTCTCTTTTCTTTTAATGGTAATATATTGAGAGTCAGCTAGATAATTCTCTATTTGTGTTATGTATTATTTATTTGTATACGGATTCCCTGGTTTCTCAGATGGTAAAGAGTCTGTGTGCAATGCAGGAGACCCATATTCAATTCCTGGGTTGGTAAGGTGCTCCGAGGCATGTGTAATCTCCCCAGACCAGTACTTGAACCTATGTGCCCTGCATTGGCAGGTGATTCTTTACCCCCGAGCCACCAGAGAACCCCAAAGCATGTTCCTCTACATGTATGTTGGGGCCAGTGAACTAGATAAGGTTACTGTATAGATAGGGAATTGCTGTATTGAATGGCTATTGTGTAAGTAGAGAATATTTCATTTACTAATTTTTTAAATTTACAGATGATGGTCTTTCTGTATGTATTATCCAGTGTAACTGGTATGAATTACTTGTTAATGTCATAAAATGGCCTATACGTCAATATACTGATAGATTTATCACAGATATTTATAAAAGTGTGTTTTGTTTTGGTTTTAAATCGTATGAAGGAATTCCCTGGTAGTCCAGTGGTTAGAATTCAGCACTTTTAACTGCTTGGGCCTAGGTTCACTCCATGGTCATGGAATTAAAATCCCACAAGGGATGTGGTATGACCAAAAAATAGAAAATTGTTTTAAATGAATCCTTTATTTCCTAATGCTGTGTTTGTTGTGCAGTTGTAAACTGCCCTTTTGTTCTTTTTTTTGTTCCGTCACTAAGTCATGTTTGATACTTTGCAACCCCATCAACTACAGCATGCCAGGCTTCCCTGTGCTTCACTATTTCCCTGAGTTTGCTCAAACTCACGTCCATTGAGTCAGTGATGCCATCCAACCATCTCATCCTCTGTTGCCCCCTTTTGCTTCTGCCCTTGACCTTCCCCAGCATCAGGGTCTTTTCCAGTGAGTCAGCTCTTTGCATCAAGGAGTCTGAGTATTGGAGCTTCAGCTTCAGCATCAGCCCTTCCAATGAATATTCAGGGTTGACTTCCTTCAGGGCTGACTGGTTTTATCTCCTTGCAGTCCAAGGGACTCTCAAGAGCCTTCTCCAGCACTACAGTTCCAAAGCATCGATTCTTTGGCACTCGGCCTTTTTTATGGTTTGACTCTCACATCCATACATGATGACTGGAAAAACCATAGCTTTGACTCTGTGGACATTTGTTGGCAAAAGTGATGTCTCTGCTTTTTAATATGCTCTCTGGGTATGTCATAGCTTTTCTTCCAAGGAGTAAGCATCTTTTAATTTCATGGCTGCAGTCACCATCCATGGTGATTTTCGAGCCCAAGAAAATAAAATTTGGCACTGTTTCCTTTTTTTCCTCATCTATTTGCCATCAAGTGATAGGACCAGATGCCATGGTCTTAGTGTTTTGAATGTTGAGTTTTAAGCCAGCTTCTTTTTACTGTCCTCTTTCACTCCATCAAGAGGCTGTTTAATTCCTCTTTGCTCTCTGCCACTGAAGTGGATTCATGTGCATATCTGAGACTGCTGATACTTCTCCTGGCAATCTTGATTCCAGTTTGTGTTTAATCCAACCCAGCATTTTGCATGATGTACTCTGCATATAAGTTAAATAAGCAGGGTGACAATATACAGCCTTGACGTACTGCTTTCCCAGTTTTGAACCAGTTAGTTGTTCCATGTCCGGTTCTAACTTTTGCTTCTTGTCCTGCATACAGGTTTCTCAGGAGACAGGTAAGTTGGGTATTCCCATCTCTTTAAGAAACTGCTCTTTAGTTTTTACATTATTCATTATTTAGTTTCTTTTGGATTATTTACCATTATAATATATTGTCTATTCTTTGCATGCATACTCAAATCTTTCAGAGGTGTCTGACTCTTTGTGACCCCATGGACTGTAGCCTGCCAGGCTTCTCTGTCCATGGAATTTCTTTCAGGCAAGAATACTGGAGTGGCTTGTCATTTCTGTCTCCAGAGGATCATCCAGATCCAGGGATTGAACTCTATAGTCTTTTGCATCTCCTGAAGTGGCAGGTGGATTATTTACCACTGAGCCACCTGCAAAGCCCTGTCTGTTCTTTAGCATGTAATTATGTATAAGTATGTGTATATTGTGTATAACGTATTTTTTTTCTCCTCAATTATGAGACAGTAGTATGTTTACTACCAATTAGAGCTAGTAGAGTGTGCTTCGGGGTCATGGTGTGATAATACCCTTTTCTTTGAGAGCTGACATAGGTTTGAACTATATGAATGTTTTTGTCATTGTGTGTTTGAAACTAGCCTACTGTAAAATTAATTTGAATTACAGGTGATCACTCTTCTTTTTTTATTTTTCTAAATTTTATTTATTTATTTGGCTGTGCTGGGTCTTTGTTGCTGCATGAGCTTTTCTCTATTTGTGTAGAGCAGAGCAGGTGCTACTCTATAGTTGTGGTGTGTGAGCCTCTCATTGCCTTATCTTCTCTTATTTTGGAACACAGGCTCTGGGTTGTGATGGCTTGTGTAGTTGTAGCATATGGGCTCAATAGTTGTGGCTCCGAGGCTCCCAAGCATAAGCTTAATAGTTGTAGCTCATGGGCTTAGCTGCTCCACAGCATGTGGGATCTTCCCAGGTCAGGGATTGAATGCATGTTTCTTGCATTGGCAGGCGGATTCTTTACCACTGAGCTACCAGGGAAGCCCGATTACTCTTTCTTTATTAAACACTATTCCTTTAGTGTTTCTTTTATTTTGAAAATCATCACTGGGAAGATTCATAATTCCATTTAGGATGGGTATTACTTTTGGTGTAAGATCATGTGTTCAACATGAAAGAATTTATTTATGAATTATAATTAATAGGATACCTATGGTTCTTTATATCTTGTAGGTATGTCTCATACACATATAAGCCAGAAATTACCGACAAAAGCAAGCAGTGATAAAGGAGAAGTATTTCACACAGTGATGTTGGGAAGACCTGAAAGCCATAAAATCACATATTTTTTCCTCAGAGAGGTCCAGGAGCATTTGCATGAATTTGAGTGTCAGGGGAGAGATGATGAAAGAAATTACAAAGGAATGTCTATAACTATAACCCAGAACAGAAATCTCACTAATGAAAGTGATTGGCGCAGTAGAATTGCGGCGGGAAATAAGCCTGTTGAAAATAGGCATGGATCAAACTTTCAAGATGAACTGCAGATACTTCAACCTGAAGGGAAAACATTTGAATGTATTCAAGCTGTGAGGAGTATCAACAGTACCACCTCAGATTTACGACTTCAGAGAACTCCTAGTTTCTGCACCAGCATTTCTAATATGTGTGAGAGTGCTGTTATGCACCCTTCAGTACTGGCACGAGACCAGGAAGCACAGAGGGGAAAACCTTACAAATGTACTGAGTGTGCCATGACCTTTGTTCAGGTCTCAGAACTCACTGGACATCAAGGGATCCATAGAGGAGAGAAACCATATAAATGTGATGTATGTGGAAAGGCCTTTAGTCAAAATGCAAGACTTATAGTTCATCGGAGAATTCATACGGAAGAGAAACCATATAAATATTACGAATATAGCAAAGCTCTTAGTGCACATTCAGCCTTTACTGACCATCAAGCAGTTCATACAGGAGAGAAACCATATAAATGTAGTTTATGTGGCAAAGCCTTCAGTCACAGGTCTTATTTTACAGTTCACTGGAGAATTCATACTGGACACAAACCTTACATGTGTAATGAGTGTGGCAAAGCTTTTAGTGCACATTCAGACTTAACTAGACATCGAGCAGTTCATACAGGAGAGAAACCATATAAATGTGACATATGTGGAAAAGCCTTTAGTCAAAACGCAAGACTTAAAGTTCATAGGAGAATTCATACTGGAGAGAAACCGTATAAATGTGATATATGTGGCCGGTGCTTTACTCGAAATGCACACCTTGGGATTCATCGTAGAATTCATACTGGAGAGAAACCATATAAATGTGATGAGTGCGGAAAAGCTTTTAGTGCCCATTCAGACTTAAGTAAACATCAAGCACTTCATACAGGAGAGAAACCATATAAATGTAATTTATGTGGCAAAGCCTTCAGTCTCAGGTCTTATTTTACACTCCATTGGAGAATTCATACTGGAGAGAAACCATATCAGTGTGATGTATGTGGCCAGTGCTTTAGTCGAAATTCATACCTTAGGAATCATCGGAGAATTCATACTGGAGAGAAACCTTACAAATGTAATGAGTGTGGCAAAGCCTTCAGTCAGAGTTCAGGCCTTATAACTCATCAGAGAATTCATACTTTAGAGAAACCGTATAAATGTGATGAGTGTGGCAAAACTTTTAGTGCACATCCAGACTTGACTAAACATCAAGCAGTTCACACAGGAGAGAATCCATATAAATGTAATTTATGTGGCAAAGCCTTCAGGTACAGGGCTTCCTTTGCAGTTCATCACAGAACTCATACTGGAGAGAAACCATACAAATGTGATGAGTGTGGCAAAGCTTATAGTGCACGTTCAACCTTTATTTACCATCAAGCAATACATACAGGAGAGAAACCATATAAATGTAATTTGTGTGGCACAGCATTCAGGTACAGGACCGACTTTTCAGTTCATCAAATAATTCATAATGGAGAGTAACCTTACAAATGTCCTGAGTGTGGCAAAGTCTTTAGTCAGAGTTTAGTCCTCATAGTCAATCAGCGAGTTCATACAAAAGAGAAAGCATGTGAATATGATATGTGTGGTCGGTGCCTTACTCAAATTGCACACCTTGGAATTCATTGGAGAATTCATACTGGAGAAAAATCTCACAGATGTAATCAGTGGCAAAACCTTTAGTGCATGTTCAGCCTTAACTGACCATTAGGCAGTTCATACAGGAGAGAAACCATAGACATGTACTTAATGTGCAAAGCCTTCAGCCACAGGAATCACTTTTCAGATCTTCTGAGAATCTATACTACAGTGAAAACTCACAAATGTAATGAATGCAGTAAAGCATATCATCTCTTTGACCCTCAGAAAAGTCACACTGGAGGAAAACCACACAAATGTATGTGGCAAAGCTTTGATTCTATGTCCAGACTTAAGTAACCATCAGGTAATTAATTCTGAATTGAGATCTTACCCACATCATGAATGTGGCAGGTGTTTTGGAAGGCATTCATTTCTTACAAAGCAAGAGAAAATTCATGCTGGAGAGAAGCCATACATTTAGAGTGCAGTCAATCTTAAGTGACCATAAGGTAACTCTTATGGAGGGAACCATATAAATGTAATGTGTGGCCGGGTCTTCAGTAACAGGTCTCCATTCACATCATGAGAGAATTCATAATGCAGAGACACCTTACAAACGTAAGGTGGGGAACATACTGGAACAGTACTTTACAAATGCAGTGGGGGTGGAAAAAGTTTCACCTTGAGTTGGATGCATTTGACAACAAGAGTCCATATTGAAGAGGAGTCATGGAAATGTGTGGGCAAGGGCTTTCTCCAGGCTCTGAGTGCACTAGACCTCAAATTACACGTCTTTCAGAGAAACTACACAGATACAATGTGCACGCTAAAACTTTAACCCAAAGTTCAAATCTATGAAACATGAAAGGATTTATATTGGAGAGCAAGCTTGTACAGGTAATTTTGTATAGTTTTTTTCATCAGATATTCACAGCTTGGGCATAAGGAGGTAATTTATGCAGATCAGAAACTGAACAGATATACTGAAAGTGAAAACACTTCTAAGAAAACCAGTATGTCTTCAAGATTCACCAAGAAATTCATATTGGGGAGAATCCTTATAGATATAATGAATTTGCTAAGTTTTTAAACCAGTCCTTACAGCAGGCCACACATCAGACAATTCATATTAGGAATAAATAAATCTTTAGTTCTCCAACATTAACCTCCAATACTATTGCAGAATAATTGTATTAAATATGTTAAAACTTATGGCATGAGGGGTATATTAAATATGTTGAAACTGAAGGACATGTAGGAAGATAGCCCAGTATCTTCAGTGTGTAATTAGTTGAGTTTTCTTGAGAAGGCCATATTACTATGACTTTTCCACAGTAGTTTGAAAACCTTCTATAGCTTTCTTACAGGCCTTTCTTGATGGTCTCTGCAGAGGAATTAGTAAGATGAAGAGTCTAACCTGATTAAGTGTGGTTCATTCATATCCATCTTTCCTGAGAAAACAGGGACACTGAATTATTCAATTCACTGGTGCGTGAATTGGCATCAGGTAAGGGCAGAGAATAATATAAAACTGTGCCATAATTTATCATGCTTGTTATGTTCAGGGTGCGCTTCCATACACAGACATGTTGTAGGACTGGGTGCTATACCATCTGGGTGCTATACCATCGAGAGAGTAGTTATCTAAGTGGAATTTAATCAAAAGAAATCAAATAGTATGTATATGGGTATGAGTGACATTTAACTGCTGCCATTACCACTTGCTACTGTTTTATTCAGAATGTATCATGAATCTCCTCTTTTGATTCATAAAATGTAATCTCCACAACCCTGGATGAACCATGTTCTTCCCACCAACAGGGTTTTATCCAACCTCAGTATTTTGTAACAGATGGTAACAATGCAATGTTAGGCTCTTGGGGCTGAAACAAACTATGAGAATTGCTTTCCACAATGGAACCAAAGAACATGCAATTTGGGAATTACATGTTCATAATTTGTACTTGCGTTACTCTTTCCACACTCTGCTTCAGAACATTCAGACAGCTGTAATTAAAATACCATAGCAGTGCATTTTCAGACTCAAAATATATTTAAACAGAAAAATTGTGGACTTCCCCAGCAGTCCAGTGGTTCAAATTCCACCCTGCAGAGGGCACAGGTTTGATTCGTGGTCAGGGAAGTAAGATTCCGCAAGACTCCAGGCAGGGTCCCCCCCGCCCCCCCCCCCCAAAAAAAAAGGGGCAAAAAATTGAACTTAGAAATTTTAAAGATCTAATTGATGTCGAATGATTCATGAATCAGGCAGCATCCTATCTAGTTCATTCAGAGGTGCTCAAAGGAACTGTACAACATGGAAGGTTTCTGTAGGTAGAAACTGGATAGGACAAGAAAATTATTCACAAACACATTGCTTCAGGTCTGGTCTCCTGTGCAGGGGTGTGGGCAGGTGGAGGGTGTAGCCAGCATCTTGCCCTGCAGATTACTGCACTAGTGTCCTGGAAATTCCAGTCAGTGACTCCTGGTCACGGTTTTAAGCAGGTAGACACTGCAATGAAGTGTTGGTTTGCCCTCCTGGAGGCAGCGGCTCCACCTTGGGCCTGTCTCTTCTTTTTACCATGGCCTGAACCTTGCCATGCCTCAGTGAGTGTGCCCTGTGTGAATATGTGTCTTCATGTCCTTTCTGTATTCCTTGATTGACATGAAGAGAAAATAAGCATATAGTTGTTGAGTCATGAAGTCGTGTCCAACTCTGCGACCCATAGACTGTTGCCCGCCAGTCTCCTCTGTGGAATTTCCCAGGCAAGAATACTGGAGTGGGTTGCCATTTCCTCCTCCAGAGGATCTTCTTGACCCAGGGATCAAACCTTCGTCTCCTGCATTGACAGGCAGACTCTTTACTGCCGAGCCAGCTGGGAAGCCCCAAATAACAAAGGTGAGTCTTTAAATTTTAATGTTATATATTCTAATTCTAGCATCAAGTCTGGGAAATGAAAAATACCCATTTCTGAAATGTCATTTGTACCACCCTACCTGAAAGTGAGAGATAAAGGCTTGTAGTTGGGAAATTATTTTAAATTTTCATTATGTAAACTTTTTACATTTGTTTTGAAAGACATGAAACACTTTTTTCTTACAATCTTCAATTTTTTTTTATTTCCACATATAAATTTTCAGTAAAGATCACTCCAGTGTAATGACTTCCTTCACTCTTATGATAACTTCACAAACATAGCCATGTGTATTAATTTCTCAGCCACTGTGCAGCAAGGCAAGGCCATGAGACCAGTTTTGTCAAATACAGTGTGAGTACAAGTAATGCATTACTCATCTGAATGACCAAAATTTTTTTTTTAATCACCAAATTTTTCTGTGTTACAAGTAAATCACCCAGGGAATTCCCTGGTGAACCAATGGTTTGATTTCTGTGCTTTCACTGCCCGGAGGGCCTGAGTTCAAGCTTTGGTTAGGGAACTAACATTCTGCAAGCTGCATGGCATGTCAAAAAAAAAAAAATCACTAAGAAAGACCCTTTGTCAATCTCCAACTGGATTAATTGACTCAAATGTGGCCTAGCTATTGCTCCAAGCAATTACTGGTGCGATATCAGTGTAATTTTCTACCAACCTGTAAATTCTTTTTTTAACTTAAGTTCTGTTTAATGTGGGGATGATTCATTTGTTCTTGGTTGTGCCGGGTCTTATTTGTTCGGCTCAGGGTTACTCTAGTGGTGCTTGGGCCTCTCATTGTGGTGACTTTTCTTGTTGCAGAGGATGGATCTAGGTCATGTGGGCTCAGTAGTTGTGATGCTTGGACTTAGCTGCCTTGCAATATATGATGTCTTCCTGGACCAGGGATCTAACCATGTTCTCTGGGAGGTGGATTCCTAACCACTGGACCTACAGCGAAGTTTCTCATCGAATGTTATATAAGCACCTGTGAGATCCATTGAGAGGAAGCTGAAACCATAAATAAATTCTCCCAGACCGAATTTTTTGTTCATTTGTTTCGTTGGTTGTTTTAAATTATGGGGGTTCTTACGGTTAACCATTATATGTCTTTGTATTCACCTTTTAATTTGATCTTTTCAGAGATACAAATAAAACTACAAGAAAGCTGTTTCTCTGTGTGTGTGTGTGTATGTGTGTAGGAGCACGCTAGGTCACTTCAGTCCTGTTTGACTCTGTGACCCTAAGGACTGTAGCCTCCCAGGCTCCTCTGCCCTTTTGTCTCCTGCACTGGCAGTCAGATTCTTTACTACCAGTGCCTCCTGGGAAGAAAGCTGTTGCTAATGAGCTCTCAAAATGTAGCAGTTTAGAAGTTCCTCTTATTTAAAGGATCCACCATCTGGCTATTGAGTAGCTCAACAGCCCCTCAAGGCGGTAAGAGCAAGACACGTCACCACAAGAGGGTGCAAAGAATGCAGCCTTCAAAATAGTCTAAGAAAGTGAAAGCCCTTGTACAAGTAGACAAAAGAAGATTAAAATAGTGGCAGGGACTATTAAGGGCTGGGACCCCTAATGAAAAATTCCCCTGAGAGCTGGCCCAGTCTATTTGACTGGCTGCCAAATATAACCCTGTGTGTACCTTCCAGACCAAGTTCTCAAAACAGAACAAAATGCCTAAAAAGATCGGGTAGAACATTGATATCACAAAGGTACAAGGAGAGAAACGCAGGTTCTTCTTAGAAGGACTTAATCCTTTAGGGTCAGAATTCTGAAAAGATGTTTTACAAAACTGGCTTTCTCTAGCCAGTTTTGGAATGTCAAAAAGAGCTCCTGTGTTGGCCATTTTTAAAGTAGAATTTCCTTAGTACCCAGTTAAGTACCCCTAAGTATAAATTCCATACCTCCATAAAGCTGGCTCAGGTTTGCTTGGAGGTTGGAGTCCTGATGTTTCTTGGTCAGTCCAGATCACTCGGTGTTTTTTTGTTTTCCTGCTGTGCTGGATCTTTTGCCTTGCATGGACTTTCTCTAGTGGCAGCAAATGGGGGCTACTCTGTAGTTGCTGTGTGCAGGCTTCTCGTAGCTATGGCAGTGAGCCTACTGTAGCCCACTAGGCACTAGGAGAAAAAGTGAAGGTCACTCAGTCGTGTCGGACTCTTTGTGACCCTATGGGCTGTAGCCCTCGGAGGAGACTGGTGGGGTCACAAAGAGTCGGACATGATTGAGTGACACTTTTCACTTTTTCTCCTAGTTTTCAGATCTCCCAGTTACTGGTTGATGACCCTGAATTTTACTTGGCAGTGTATTAACGGACTTAGTTCAAACACTGAGTGGCACTTGCAAACTTATCTGGACTTGCTGAGGAAGTGGATGGGTCCATGAGGCGCTTACTGATGTACCAAGGTAGTATCTCCAAAGCTCAGACTGGTGCCTGTTTCTCTCCATCCTGAATTCGCTTTAGGGTGCACTGTCGCTGGGGCACTGTAGTGTCTAACGAGCTTGATCCTTGAAGAACTGGGATGTCAAGATACTTTTCTCCTTACAGGTGTTAGTAGGAAGTAGCCGGTTGTAAGAGTTGTGTGTTTCACATTCTAGCTTGTCACCCTTACACAAATCCAGTTGTTTACTTAAACTGCTTAAATTAATTCTAATTGCAGGAATATTTCTGGGTTTCTGGGTCCAGCCACCACCCTACATTAACCCTCACCCACACCCAGCCCCGCCACCACATCAGGTTTCAGTTCCCACACCTCGGAATCCCTTCAGCCTCATCAGCAGGACTCCTGCTAAGAATAAACCTTACTTTACAGCATAATGATCCCACAGAATTTTAAGTTTTTACTTTAAAACTGTTCTGTGACAGTTACCTAAACTAGGGAGGAATCAATGGTGCAACACAGGACACGGAAGACCCTCAAGTACTTCTAAACCCAGACAAGCTATGGTGGGAACCAAACGGAAGGACGTGCACCCGCTCGGCCCCGCCCCTCTCGGAAGGAAGCTGGCGAGTGCCCTTTGCCCCGCCCTTCTCAGTGGCGTCCGCTCAGGCCCCGCCCCTCGGCTCAGGCCCCGCCCCCAGCTCCTCTCCCTTTTTTACCCAGGTCCCTGAGTTTCCAGCAAGATCCGAAACCGTGACTGCGGAGCTGAGGTCACTGTGGGGAGCGTGAGGTACCTTTTTTCCCCCTAAACTGCGCCTGGGTGTCCCCTCTCCTCCATTTCCGAGGTTTTCGGACCGTCAAATTACCCTCACCTGCTCCTCCACACCAAGTAATTTCAGTTTTGGTCTTCAGAGGCCGGACTCATGTATGGATGTGAGTATGGATGTGAGCGTTCTGCTACAAAGAAAGCTGAGCGCCTAAGAATTGATGCTTTTGACCTATGGTGTTGGAGAAGACTCTTGAGAGTCCTTTGGACTGCAAGGAGATCCAACCAGTCCATCCTAAAGGTAGATCAGTCCTGGGTGTTCATTGGAAGGACTGATGCTGAAGCTGAAACTCCAACACTTTGGCCACCTCGTGCGAAGAGTTGACTCATTGGAAAAGACCCTGATGCTGGGAGGGATTAGGGGCAAGACGAGAAGGGGACGACAGAGGATGAGATGGCTGCATGGTGTCACCGACTCGATGGACATGAGTTTGAGTAAACACCGGGAGTTGGTGATGGACAGGGAGGCCTGATGTGCTGCGATTCATGGGGTCGCAAAGAGTCGGACATGGCTGAGCGACTGAACTGAACTGAATTTACATGAAGTGAAAATAGGAATAATAGATGGGCAAAAATTAGGAAATAAAAAACTTTGGAAATAAAGGGTCCCAAAGAGTTGGACATGACTGAGTGACTGTGTGATTGGTATTCTTGTTGCCTTATATAAAATCGGAAATTCAGCTTCAATTCATTAAGAAAAATTTTAGCTGTGAATTTATGACTAAAAAAGAATTTTTTTTTTTTTTGGACAGTGTACAACTACAGTATTCTTCAGACTCCAGAAAAGGTTGATTAAGATGAGAGTCTTAAAATTAAAAAAAGAAAAGAAAAAGGTTCTTTCTGCATATGCAGTTAGAGAAAGCTAACTTGATAAAACACTTTTTTCAGACCCTGAGGAAACAAAAACCTGCCTCAGAAAAAGTTTGAGGTTGACGTTTATCATGTCCTTGAAACACACACACAGTCCACTTTGCCTCGATCTTCAGCCTTGGGTTAACTATGTAAAGGAAAAAAGGCTTTAACATTGAATGTATAATTTGGCTATAATCCATAAACTGATTCCCTACTTTTGTATTCTTGTAAAACCAAGAGGGAGTCTAAAGATGTTTGGGTTTATTAAGCATACATGTTGTACCACTGAAGAAAAATTATACTATTTAAAAAGTGCGTGTTTTTTGAGGTTATATGCTCTTAAGTTTGCCAGTCAGAAAATGCTGGTGTAACATCTCAATCACTTGTTTCTTGGTTTTGTTAAAACTTTCAAGGGTTAAAAATTGTTATATATAAAAATGATAAGCAAAGCATTTCAGTATGTAAAGCAAGTAGGATATATGTTGTCAACAAAGAGAAGTTATAAAGAAAGAAGATATTTTTGTTGAGGAAAAATTATAATTTTGTCCTACAGTTGTTTGTTTCTGGACAAAGATATAAAGGACAAATTTGTTTGGATCTAGAATATGACAAAAGGTTTGTGAAAAGGAATTTTGGAAAAAAAAAATGTATGTGTTGTCAGGATTAAGATTAGACTGACTTTGATTAGGTAAATGAATTTTGTTACTAACAGTAAACTGATGCAAGACTAAAGTTGGTTTTTCTCTCTGTTAAGAAAACAAAGTTCTCCTGTACTATTGATCTGATTTTGGTAACAGAGACTTCTAATGGAAAGTAATTTTTTGTTTCCAATCATACTTTTGACCCCCGCGTTCATGATGGAAAAATTGTCCAGGAAAGTTGTCACAGAGTGTAACTGCTCATGATGTGTAGCACTGCTGGCTTTAAGTGTACTGCTTAAAGCACATGTACAGTGTTTGTGTGACAATCAGTTATGAATGATAAAATGTATAGCCTATAAAGCATTGCCCTATTAAGCTCCGAGTCTGTTCATGATGTTTAATTAGTTTTCCCCCAAGGTGGACAACTAGGCAAATATATACATAAAAAGGAGGTCTAGCACCGAGGGATGTGGATGGACCCAGAACACGCAAATAAACCACTGTGGTAGCATTAGAAAAATACATCGATTATCATTGCTGTCTATGGAAAGAGTTAACAACTTAAATGGTGAAAATGAGGGAAGAAATATTCACATTTTGAGGTATGGAGAAGTCATTCTAGTCTATACAAGATTTAATTTAAACTTTAGACTAAACAAAACAGCCTGTTTGTAGCTTCTTAAACATACGTTGTTCAATTCAGTTCAGTCACTCAGTCGTGTACGACTCTTTGTGACCACATGAATCGCAGCATGCCAGGTCTCCCTGTCCATCACAAACTCCTGGAGTTTACTCAAACACATGTCCATCGAGTCAGTGATGCCATCCAGCCATCTCATCCTCTGTCGTCCCCTTCTCCTCCTGCCCCCAGTCCCTCCCAGCATCAGGGTCTTTTCCAATGAGTCAACTCTTCGCACGAGGTGGCCAAAGTATTGGAGTTTCAGCTTCAGCATCAGTCCTTCCAATGAACACCCAGGACTGATCTCCTTTAGGATGGACTGGTTGGATCTCCTTGCAGTCCAAGGGACTCAAAGAGTCTTCTCCAACACCATAGTTCAAAAGCATCAATTTTTGGCACTCAGCTTTCTTCGCAGTCCAACACTCACATCCATACACGACCACTGGAAAAACCACAGCCTTGACTAGACGGACTTTTGTTGGCAAAGTAATGTCTCTGCTTTTTAATATGCTATCTAGGGTGATCATAACTTTCCTTCCAAGGAGTAAGTGTCTTTTAGTTTCATGGCTGCAGTCACCATCTGTAATGATTTTGGAGCCCCCAAAAATAAAGTCTGACATTGTTTCCACTGTTCCCCATCAATTTCCCAAGAAGTGATGGGACCAGATGCCATGATATAGTTTTCTGAATGTTGAGCTTTAAACCAATTTTTTCACTCTCCTCTTTCACTTTCATCAAGAGGCTTTTTAGTTCCTCTTCACTTTCTGCCATAAGGGTGGTGTCATCTGCATATCTGAGATTATTGATATTTCTCCTGGCAATCTTGATTCCAGCTTGTGCTTCATCTAGCCCAGCGTTTCTCATGATGTACTCTGCATATAAGTTAAATAAGCAGGGTGACAATATAGAGCCTTGACGTACTCATTTTCCTATTTGGAACCAGTCTGTTGTTCCATGTCCAGTTCTAACTGTTGCTTTGTGACCTGCATACAGGTTTCTCAAGAGGCAGGTCAGGTGGTCTGCTATGCCCATCTTTTTCAGAATTTTCCACAGTTTATTGTGATCCATACAGCCAAAGGCTTTGGCATAGTCAATAAAGCAGAAATACACGTTTTTCTAGAACTCTCTTGCTTTTTGATGATCCAGCAGATGTTGGCAATTTGATCTCTGGTTCCTCTGCCTTTTCTAAAACCAGCTTGAACATCTGGAAATTCACAATTCACATATTGCTGAAGCCTGGCTTGGAGAATTTTGAGCATTACTTTACTAGCATGTGAGATGAGTGCAGTTGTGCAGTAGTTTGAGCATTCTTTGCGATTGCCTTTCTTTGGGATTGGAATGGAAACTGACCTTTTCCAGAGGTCATCAGAAGGCAGACACACTGAAACCATAATCACAGAAAACTAGCCAATCTGATCACAGGACCACAGTCTTGTCTAACTCAATGAAACTAAGCCATGCCATGTGGGGCCACCCAAGACGGACAGGTCATGGTGGAGAGGTCTGACAGAATGTGGTCCACTGGAGAAGGGAATGGCAAACCACTTCAGTATTCTTGCCTTGAGAACCCCATGAACAGTATGAAAAGGCAAAATTATAGGATACTGAAAGAGGAACTCCCCGGGTCGGTAGGTACCCAATATGCTACTGGAGATCAGTGGAGAAATAACTCCAGAAAGAGTGAAGGGATGGGGCCAAAGCAAAAACAATACCGAGTTGTGGATGTGACTGGTGATAGAAGCAAGGTCCGATGCTGTAAAGAGCAATGTTGCATAGGCACCTGGAATGTTATGTCCATAAATCAAGGCAAATTGGAAGTGGTCAAACAGGAGATGGCAAGAGTGAATGTCGACATTCTAGGAATCAGCGAACTAAAATGGACTGGAATGGGTGAATTTAACTCAGATGACCATTATATCTACTGTGGGCAGGAATCCCTTAGAAGAAATGGAGTAGCCATCATGGTCATTGAAAGAGTCTGAAATGCAGTACTTGGATGCAATCTCAAAAATGACAGAATGATCTCTGTTCATTTCCAAGGCAAACCACTCAATATCACGGTAATTCAAGCCTATGCCCCAACCAGTAACTCTGAAGAAGCTGAAGTTGAACAGTTCTATCAAGACCTACAAGACCTTTTAAAACTAATACCCCCAAAATGATGTCCTTTTCTTTATAGGGGACTGGAATGCAAAAGTAGGAAGTCAAGAAACACCTGGAGTAACAGGCAAATTTGGCTTTGGAGTACAGAATGAAGCAGGGCAAAGGCCAATAGAGTTTTGCCAAGGGAACGCATTGGTCATAGCAAACACCCTCTTCCAACAACACAAGAGAAGACTCTACACATGGACATCACCAGATGGTCAACACCGAAATCAGATTGATTATATTCTTTGCAGCCAAAGATGGAGAAGCTCTATACAGTCAACAAAAACAAGACCAGGAGTTGACTGTGGCTCATATCATGAACTCCTTATTGCCAAATTCAGATTTAAACTGAAGAAAGTAGGGAAAACCACTAGACCTTTCAGGTATGACATAAATCAAATTCCTTATGACTATACAGTGGAAGTGAGAAATAGATTTAAGGGACTAGATCTGATAAACATACATTGTACATCTGCTTTAATCATTAAGAAAAAAATAGTACAAAGGTGGGTTTTTATTATTATACTATTGTAATATGTCTAGCAATCTTCAAATGTTTGTCCAGATACTATGAAAGTTTATTGCCTTTCCTGTTCTGTACCGGTCCCTCCTCAAGATTGAGGAGTATCGAAAAGGGGGGATTGAGATGGAGCAGGACTCTAAGATCCTTGCCCCTGCCACCATGTCTTCTGCTTGCCTTTTGCCTGTGGAACACTTTAATCAAAGAATAAGTTTAATCAGAGAATTGAGAAATGCTGAAACGAAAACAGTCTAAGGAGACTAAATGATAATAATGTAGTCATTAAGCATAGTCAAGGACCTTTAGTTCTTTCTCAAGGGCTGTAGATAATGTTCTGAGCCATATCCTGTGAGCTGTCCTACAGATACCAAAATCCCAGGTGGAGAAGTTAACTACATCATGAGCAGACTGTACCCAGGACTTGAGCTGCCACAATTCCAAGAATTGATCGCAAAGAAATGGGAAAAAATGCACCCCAGAACTAAAGATTAACTGTGCCTAAAACAACCAGAATGATGCTAGTCAGACCAGTGATGACCAATTTGAAGATGACTGTTAGAGATGACTGTGATGTTTCTGTGTGTTGCCCCTCACCCCCTGACTCTGCCTATAAATGCCCTCACCCCTTGCTTGTCAGGGGGGGAAGTTGGCCTTTGGACAAATGTCCACCACCCTCCTCCCATCCCCAGTTACTGGCATCTGAAATAAAGCAAACTTTCCTTTCCACCAACCTGGCCTGCGTATTCACTCTTGAGCTGCAAGCAACCAGACCCCCAACACATATCTTTCAGTAACAGCATTGCAGCTGGGCTCCGTAGCTCAAATCAGGTTCCAAATCTGGAAGAGCATCACGTAAGGCCTCAGTCTGTTTGTTTGTAGCTAGACCCAGAACCTCAGTGTTGCGTACTTCAGCATCTATTAAGTCTTTTATCTCAGTTATAGAGTTAATCTGTTTTTTTAGTTTTGTTAATATCATTTGGTCATAAGGGTGACTTCCTTGTCCCTCAGGAAACAGTGGAGCCTAATTTAACTAGTAAGTGCCTTGAGTTAAAAGAGAGGTGACAGGCACAGAAATCGATGTGGAAACAATTGGCCATTGTTGGAGCAGGAAGGGGCTTTCTGGGAAGCGGGCCCTGTGTCGGTGCTAATGTTCCCATTATGCATTTTTACAGTTGTTAAGGTTTCCAGGCCTTTGGGTTAAGGCGCAAAGGACTGCGCTGGTGTCTGAGGGATTCCATCTCGGCCCCCACTTCAGTGGCCCCCCGAGCTTCAGCACTAGTTACATGCACGGTGCTGTAGGCAGAGCCCCTTGTGAACTCGGGGCCCCTCAGTGTTGGGGAACCATCCAAGGCCGAGGGCCCAGGGATCTCAGGTGTCGGGGGCATTCCCTCCTCCAGCTCCCTGGCTGTCTAAATGGGCGAGTCCACCACCGTCTCTCCTCCAGTGCCCTTCTGCCCACATAGGGCACCCTGGGTTGGTCTGGGTACCTGTGGGCCTTGTAGTCCACCATGGCCAGCTTGGCCTGCAAAGGCTGACCTCCCCTCCGGTGGTCTCTGAGTGGACAAAGATAGAACCATCATTTTAGCCCTTTGTGTATTTCTCTGGGAGCATTCAGCCTTTTCAACCATGTCCCTATTATCAAGAACTGAATAAGCCACTTGGAGCAAATTGCTCATAGGGGTCTGAGGAACAGCAGCTGCTGTTTGAATCTCGCTCCTGATGTCTGTGGCAGGGTAGGCTATGAAATGCATAGCCAAAAGGGCCTGTCCCTCGAGGCGGAAGGCATCCACACTCATATATATATTGTCTATGCTCTGTCTTTGTTGCTGTGTGGGCTTTTCTCAGCATGGGCTTCTCACTGCAGTGGCTTCTCTTATTTCAGAGCACCGGCTCTAGGGCCTGGGCTTCGGCAGTTTCAGCTCCCGGGCTTAACTGCTCCATGACACATGGGATCTCCCTGAATCAGGGATGGAGCCCATGTGCCCTGCATGGCACGTGGATTCTTTCCCAGTGAGCCACCAGAAAAGCCCCTGCTATATTTTTTAAAACCTTCTATCAACCTCTCATGAAATGCTTTACGATCTTCCTCTCACCCCTGTTGTACTACCTGCACTTCTTCATAACTGACAGATTTTACTCTAAGTGTCTTCATAACCTCTGTTAATCAACCATGTAGTCTCAGGTCTGCCTCAGGGACAGCGGCGGTGCCCCCTGCCCGCCGTGTGGCCCTCTTGGGCTCGGGCTGCCACTGGGTCAGCACGGACCCTAGCTGCCTGTTGGAGAGTAAAGTCTGCAAGTGTCCCTTTGGATGAGATCAAAAGATCCCATTAACTGGGTAAACTCGGTCCTGGAAAGTTCAGTTCTCAGCAGAATGTATCCATCTATCTTCTGCTGACTTAGATGGACAAGGAGAAAGGTGGAGAAAGAGGGACATGGAGAAAGATGGACATGAAGAAAGGTGCTTCTCACAGAGGCGGAGCCATGGGGCAGTTGGTCAGTAACTTACACGCTGCAGGTGCTGTCTGGGCTGAGATTTGGCCCCTTGGGTAACTCGGGGTACAGAGAAGCAGCTCCTGAATATAGTGGGCAGTCTCCTCACCCTTGGGTTCCCTTGACTCTGGGCTAGTGGCCTTGGCTGGAGCAGCGGCTGAGACAGGCTTTGCTGCTCACATCTCTAGAGCACTAGTTAGCTATCCAGAAGTCACGGTCCTGTGTCACATTTCACTGTGCAGTTTAGTCAGGATTTGTGCTTACAGCTTTAGATGCTATCCCTTCCGAGTAGTCTCTCAGCCAGTGTGAGTGGCTGAGAAACTGTCCCAGTGGAATAGTACAGAGTGTGTGTCCAGTGCCATTGACAGGGAGCTTTCAGGAACTAGTCTGGCTGCAAATTGGAAGTAAAGGGTCAGGGGAGGAGGGTAAATCCTGGAAGTTGATTCCCTTCAGTATCCTTGTGCAGGATGCTGAGAATACCTGATAAGAGGCATTCATCCAGGGTGGACACGGTCCTTTAAATGATGTGATTTTTTTTTTTCTAGAACATATAGTCCCCTGGTTATAGATTATGGGCATCTGATCTGCATCCAAAGATAGATTACACTGCTGAGCTTCAGACCCAAGCCTAGAATATCTTCCTAACAACTCAATTAAGCTTTACAAAAATATGACAAAAGCGCTATTTAAAAAGTGAGTTTTAGACAGTAGATACTGATCTCAGCCAAACTAAAATTTATTATCTATTAAAACTTAATTCCTTTCTTCCTAAATTACCCTCATTGGTCCCAAATGTAGCCAAGTTAAGATTAACTTGTTTGTAAAATAAGTCTGGTTAATTGACAACATAGGCTTGTAAAATTTGTCCAGGAAAGTGAGTGTCTTGATCACTAAAAATTGTACAAAGTATACCCCAAGTGAAAAACACATTTTAAAAATATATATTTATTTAATTTTGGCTGTGCTGGGTCTGCACTGCTGCTCGGACTTTCTCTATTTGCTGCAGGCAGGGGCTACTGTTTGCTGAGGTGCCCTGGCTTCTCACTGCAGTGGCTTCTCTTTTGCAGAGCATGGGCTCTAGGGCGCACGGGCTTCACTAGTCCTGGCTCCTGGGCTCTAGAGCACAGGCTCAGTTGGTTGGGTTGCACGGGCTTAGTTGCTCCACAGCATGTGGGATCTTCCCAGATCAGGGATCGAACCCACGTCTTCTGTATTGGTAGGTGGATTCTTTACTGCAGAGCCTTCAGGAAAGCCCATGAGATAATTTTCTTGCTGACAAACTTTACAACAATATACTTACTGACTTTGAGTAAACCCAGGTCCATAGAAACATTGTGCTTAATAGTGATGTGTCTAAGTGACACGTCTCTGTTAAATAACAAGCAAACAACAAACTTTAATGCCAAATGTTAATTTAATACTAAATGTTTCTCAGGTCATACGAATATGAAATCCATTTAGCTTAGTTTCTGTTATATTTAGAAATGTTTAATATGCAAGCACTTTTTAAAAAGGCAGTTAAATAGAGCTGACCTACAAATTAACCTTAGCAATACATATATCCCAATAGAGATCTCATAGTTTCATTTTAAAACTTAGTCACAAAACAAGCATTGCAATGCAAAACTCACTAGCTTAGAGATATTTGAGGGCTTCCCTGGTGGTCCAGTAACTAAGACTCCATGCTTCCAATGCAGGGGCCCCAGGTTCCATTCCTGGATGGGAAACTAGATCCCACTCGCCACAACTAAGAGTCAGTGCAGCCAAATAAATAATAAATAAGTATTTATTTTTAAAAAATACATAAATAACAGGTGGAATAGCTAAATTTACAGACTTGAGTTTTAACAGGGTTAGACTTAGAACATAGGAGAAAAATCCCCAAATTTAGAAGAATGTAGATTGTCAGATCCTGTGAGCAGCACTCAGACAGTAAAATTTCTTCCTTCTCACATACCACCTACCCTGTCTCCTGCGCTAGCAACAAGATCCTTTCTGTGTCTCTAGACATCTATACCATCTTTCTATGGCAGCCTGTGCTGACTGAAAAGAAAAAAAAAGATAGGACACTTGTGAGGCTTACAAGCAGAGGGGGAGAGCGTGCTGCCCAGAGTAATTAGTGGGCTACAATTTTATAATAAAAGGAGAAGTGGGGAGGGGGAGAGTGTCCTTATCTTTCTCTTCTTCTTCTGCTTCTTGAGTTGTTCAGTTGCTCAAGTCATGTCCGACTCTTTGAGACCCCATGGACTACAGTACACCAGGCTCCCCTGTAATTCACCATCTCCCGGAGCTTGCTCAAACTCATGTCCGTTGAGTCAGTGATGTCATTCAACCATCTCATCCTCTGCCCCCTTCTCCTCCTGCCTTTAATCTTTCCCAGCATCAGGGGCTTTTCTAATGAGTCACTTCTTTGCATCAGGTGGCCAAAATATTGGAGCTTCAGCTTCAGTCCTTCCAATGAATATTCAAGGTTGATCTGTTTTAGGATTGACTGGTTTGATCTCCTTGCAGTCCTAGGGACTCTCAAGAGTCTTCTCCAACACCATCACTCAAAAGCATCAATTCTTCAATGCTTAGCCTTCTTTATGGCCCAACTCTCACATCCATACACGACTACTGGAAAAACCATAGCTTTGACTAGATGGACCTCTGTGGGCAAAGTAATGTCTCTGCTTTTTAATATGCTGTCTAGGGTGGTCATAGTTTTATTTCCAAGGAGCAAGTTTTACTTTTAATTTCATGGCTGCAGTCACCATCTGCAGTGATTTTGGAGCCTAAGAAAATAAAGTCTCTCACTATTTCCATTGTTTCCCCATCTATTTGGGTTGAAGTGATGGGGCTGGATGCCATGATCTTAGTTTTTTGAATGTTGAATTTTAAGCCAGCCTTTTCACTCTCCTCTTTCACTTCAGTTCCTCTTCACTTTCTGCCATAAGGGTGATGTCATCTGCATATCTGAGGTTATTGATATTTCTCCCAGCAATCTTGATTCCAGCTTGTGCTTCATCCAGCCCGGCATTTTGCATGATGTACTCTGAAGCTAAGTTAAATAAGCAGAGTGACAATACACAGCCTTGACATACTCCTTTATACTCCTTTCCCAATTTGGAACCAGTCCATTGTTCCATGTTTGGTTCTAACTGTTGCTTCTTGACCTGCCTACAGCTTTCTCAGGAAGCAGGTAAGGTGGTCTGGTATTCCCATCTCTTTAAGAATTTTCCAAAATTTGTTGTGATCCACACAGTAAAGGCTTTAGCATAGTCCGTGAAGCAGAAGTAGATGTTTTTCTGACATTCTCTTGCTTTTTGGATATTAGCAATTTGATCTCTGGTTCCTCTGCCTTTTCTAAATCCAGCTTGAATGTCTGGAAGTTCTTGGTTCATGTACTGTTGAAGACTAGCTTGGAGAATTTTGAGTATTACTTTGCTAGCACCAACACTATGAAAAGGCAGAAAGATATGACACTGAAAGATGAACTCCCCAGGTTGGTAGAGTGCTACTGGAGGAGAGCAGAGAAATAGCTCCAGAAGGAGTGAAGAGGCTGAGCCAAAGCAAAAACAACACCCAGTTATGGATGTCTCTGGGGGTGGAAGTAAAGTCCGATGCTGTAAAGAACAGTATTGCATAGGAACCTGGAATGTTAGGTCCATGAATCAAGGTCAATTGGAAGTGGTCAAAAAAGAGATGGCAAGAGTGAACATTAACTTTCCAGGAGTCAGTGACCTAAAATGGACCAGAATGGATGAATTTAATTCAGATGACCATCATATTTACTACTGTGGGCAAGAATCCCTTAGAAGAAATGGAGTAGCTATCATAGTCAACGAAAGAGTCCAAAATGCACTAATTGGATGCAATCTCGAAAATGACAGAATGATCTCTGTTCGTTTCCAAGGCAAACAATTCAACATCACAGTAATCCAAGTCTATACCTGAACCACTAATGCCAAAGAAGCTGAAGTTTAACAGTTCTATGAAGACCTACAGATTTCATAGAACTAACACCAAAAAAAGATGTCCTTTTCATCATGGGGGACTGGAAAGCAAAAGTAGGAAGTCAAGAGATACCTGGAGTAACAGGCAAGTTTGGCCTTGGTGTACAGAATGAAGCAGGACAAAGCTAACAGTTTTGTTAAGAGAACATAGTGGTCATAGCAAACACCTGTCAGCTACAAGTGGCATTTACCAAGAGCAATGCCAGTGACTGAACAACAAAGGCATTTGCCATCTGCCTCTACAGAGACTGAACCCCATGCTGCTATAGCTGCTGACCTTCAACAACTGTGGAGTGAGGCACTCCATGCTCCAAGGGAATCTGGTGAGACAGGTCTTTAGATAGTTGGATTTTTTTTTTTTTAATGTTTTTAGGAACAGATTTTATGGTCTCAATCGTTGCATCTCCTCCTATCTAGAGAAGCACTAAATCCCTTCATGGTGACATCATATCCTCATGACTAACAAAAAACCTTTTATAAAATAATTGCTTCATGGTATTCATCTTCCCATTCACCAAAACCTTCTATACTGACCTTCCCCACGGCCGCTTTGAAGCAGTCTCTCAGAGCTATCTGAGATGCCGCCTCCCGGGCTACAGTCCTCATTTTGCCCTCATTTTGTTTGGTGCCATCCTAAAATGTTCTCTCTAAGAAAGCAAAGGTTTTAGAAATTATCACTGGTATCTATGCTCACCAATCTAAAAAATGCTAATATAAAAGTCAGTTCTTGGCAGTCGAGGTGTCCTCCCGGGGGAGGCAGCATGGCTCAAACATTCATGAACAGCAACATCCAGTCTGGGAAGGTGGTCGTGTTCATCAAGCCCACCTGTCCCTACAGCAGAAGGACTCAGGAGCTCCTCAGCCAACTGTCCTTCAAACAAGGGCTTTTGGGATTTTTTGATATCACTGACAATGGCGACACCAATGAGATTCAAGATTACTTGCAACAGCTCACAGGAGCCAGGACGGTACCTCGGGTCTTCATCGGTAAAGAATGCATAGGTGGATGCACTGATTTAGTAAATATGCATGAGAGAGGGGAACTGTTGAGACAGCTAAAGCAAACTGGAACTCTTCTATAATTACAGAGACGATCCAGGCTGATATCCCCCTTGAAGACTGGGTGGCACTGCCGATAATGCCGACAGTTCCTGGAGGATGGACCTGGGACAACTTTACCCAGTTACAGCAACTGTTTACTTAAAATTCTGAAATATGTTAATCTCAATAAAAAGGGATGGGCATTTTGGGAGGCCAAAAATAGCTTCTTTTGACTCAGTATTAAAAATGGACCAACTTGCCAAAAAATTTTTAAAAAGTCAATTCTTTGTTGCTTAAGGAAAGTAGGAAGTGTGTTTTTGGTAAATAAGGCATGAGGAGTGGAATTGCATTTTGTGAAGGGAAAAGGAAGTAAGCCTGACTTACAGGTGGCTTTTTAGGATGGAAGAACAAAGTAATGGGTACAAACAGTGACAGGGTTTCTGAAAAGTGAACCATGAGAAGAGAATTTTGTACATGGTTTAAAATAAGTGTAAAATAAATTTAATTAAGTTTGCCTTTTAAATAAAGTAAAACTTATTTAGCTTTGAATTTCTCTTTCCTGCCTGTTGCAAAAGTTGAGTTTAGCTTTTCTGTCTGTTAAGATGATACCTTTTCTTCAGATGGTGAACTGCCTTTGATAAAAGATTTAAGTTTTTTTAATCTCTTAAATGATGTGTTCTGAAATCTTTTATTGTTACTTTGGCTATGTGAATAGCTAGAGCTGACTCATTTGAAAAGACCCTGATGCTGGGAAAGATGGAGGGCAGGAGGAGAAGAGGACGACAGAGGATGAGATGGTTGGATCGCATCACCGACTCAATGGACATGAGTTTTGGTAAGCTCCAGGAGTTGGTGATAGACAGGGAGGCCTGGCATGCTGTGGTTCATTGAGTCATAAAGAGTTGGACACGACTGAGCAACTGAATTTAACTGAACTGAACTGGTTGTTTCACAGTGACCTATAATCTTATCTGACTGAGTATTCCAAACCTTTTTGATATTTGTTGACAAAACTTCCTAAGTCATTGTAATGAAGAACTTGATTTCTAGCTAACTTTGGGATGCTGCAGAGGGCCCATGAAATACCCCAAAGAGAGATATTACACTAATTAGGCTCATTTTCTATACAGAATTACATGGGAAGTATTGTCAAGTGAGTAATAAGTCTCGGGTTATATTGTGTCGTAAATGTTACTAATATAGATATTGTAGAAACTATATGGCGTTCCTAAATTTCTGATATGTTTGGGTAAAATGTTATCAGGCATAATTCTATAATTATTATCTCAAAATATTGTCATTGCAGTAATCAAGCTTCTCAAAAATACTTGCACTTCAAGAAGATTTATAGAAAGACTTTCAGATAAATACCAGTTTCTGAAGTGGGTAAGGATTCTAATGAAAACCCTGATGACTTCACAAAGCTTAACAGACGGACTGAAAGAACTGGCGAATATGCTTATAACTTTTATGGCTTGTATCTGAAAAATTACTGGTTTGAATATGTGTTTTCCAGGTGTAAGAAAAAAAAAACTTTCCCCTGAAACTAATTATGACAGTAATTTGTTAAAATTATCTTTTATAAACAAATTGAAACATTTATCTTTTCTCTCTATCTGAACCCTTCAGAGATGGGAAACTCTTAGTTTCCAGCAACTTTATCAGATAAGTTAGGAGGGTTATCTCACTAACAGGTACAGAAATCTCAAGGAATTTTTGGAGACCTTGAGATGGGAGGAATTCACATAAATCTGTGATAAGCCTGTGGCTTGACTTTCCTAGCCCTAAAAGATTTATTTTAAAAGTTCACTCTGAGACTCTATACAATTCTCAGCAATTTATGTTGAGGTTTGACAGAAAACAACAAAATTCGGTAAAGCAATTATCCTTCAATTAAAAAGTAAATAAATCTTTAAAAAACTCAACAAAGCAAAAAAGTCTATAATCAATTATGGTTATATAAATCATCAGGCCAAGTTTATTGAGACTGAACCTATATCACAAACAAGTCTTAATTTGGTTATATTTGGTAAAAATGATGGTGATTTTAGGGAGAAAAAGAAGTTCCAATGAATGTTAAATCCCAGTTTGTTAATGGAGGTCTGTATCTAGTAAGACTCACTTCCTGGATAGTTCTTTGCTGTTCAGTTCAGTTCAGTCACTCAGTTGTGTCCGACTCTTTGCGACCCCATGAACCGAAGCACGCCAGGCCTCCCTGTCCATCATCAATTCCCAGAGTCTACCCAAACCCATGTCCATCGAGTCAATGATGCCATCCAACCATCTCATCCTCTGTTGTCCCCTTCTCCTCCTGCCCTCAATCTTTTCCAGCATCAGGGTCTTTTCTAATGAGTCAGCTCTTCACATCAGGAAGCCAAAATATTGGATTCTCAGCTTCAACATCAGTCCTTCCAATGAACACCCAGGACTGATCTTCTTTAGGATGGACTGGTTGGATCTCCTAGCAGTCCAAGGGACTCTCAAGAGTCTTCTCCAACACCACAGTGCAAAAGCATCAATCCTTCGGCACTCAGCTTTCTTTACAGTCCAACTCTCACAGCCATACATGACTACTGGAAAAACCACAGCCTTGACTAGACGGACCTTTGTTGACAAAGTAATGTCTCTGCTTTTTAATATGCTGTCTAGGTTGGTCATAACTTTCCTTCCAAGGAGCAAGCGTTTTTTAATTTCATGGCTGCAATCACCATCTGCGGTGATTTTGGAGCCCAGAAAAATAAAGTCAGCCAGTGTTTCCATTTTCCACTGTTCCCCCATGAAGTGATGGGACTGAATGCCATGATTTTAGTTTTCTGAATGTTGAGCTTGAAGCCAACTTTTTCACTCTCCTCTTTCACTTTCAAGAGACTCTTTAGTTCTTCTTCACTTTCTGCCATAAGGGTGGTGTCATCTGCATATCTGAGGTTATTGATATTTCTCCCGGCAATCTTCATTCCAGCTTGTGCTTCTTTCAGCCCAGCGTTTCTCATGATGTACTCTGCATATAAGTTAAATAAGCAGGGTGACAATATACAGCCTTGACGTACTCCTTTTCCTATTTGGAACCAATCTGTTCTTCCATGTCCAATTCTAACTGTTGCTTCCTGACCTGCATACAGGTTTCTCGAAGCAAGTCAGGTGGTCTGGTATTCCCATCTCTTTCAGAGTTTTCCACAGTTTATTGTGATCCGCACAGTCAAGGGCTTTGGCATAGTCAATAAAACAGAAATAGATGTTTTTCTGGAACTCTCTTGTTGACTTCACAAGCTAAACAGTTTTATCACTGACTGGATCTGAAAATGCCACACATAAGGTACCACTAACTGAGAATTCAGCTTGTTTTTTATGGCCTTTAACAAGCACGACTGAGAGGAGCTACCCCATGGCCAAGGTAAGGAGCGGCGGCTGCGCTTTGCTGGAGAAACTGTGAAGCAATACCCCACGTCCAAGGCAAGAGAAACCCAAGTAAGATGGTAGGCACTGAGAGAAGGCATCAGAGGGCAGACAGACTGAAACCACAGTCACAGACAACTAGCCAATGTGATCACATGGACCACAGCCTTGTCTAACTCAATGAAACTAAGCCATGCCATGTGGGGCCACCCAAGATGGACGGGTCATGGTGAAGAGGTCAGGCCGAATGTGGTCCACTGGAGAAGGGAATGGAAAACTACTTCAGTAGTCCTGCCTTGAGAACCCCATGAACAGTATGAAAAGGCAAAAAGATAGGACACTGAAAGATGAACTCCCCAGGTCGGTAGATGCTCAATATGCTACTGGAGATCAGTGGAGAAATAACTCCACAAAGAATGAAGAGATGGAGCCAAAGAAAAAACAACACCCAGTTGTGGATGGGACTGGTGATAGAAGCAAGGTTCAATGCTGTAAAGAGCAATATTGCCTAGGAACCTGGACTGTTAGGTCCATGAATCAAGGCAAATTGGAAGTGGTCAAACAGGAGATGGCAAGAGTGAACTTCGACATTTTAGAAATCAGTGAACTAAGATGGATTGGAATGGGTGAATTTAACTCAGATGACCATTATATCTACTACTGTGGGCAGGAATCACTTAGAAGAAATGGAGTAGCCATCATAGTCAACAAAAGAGTCCAAAATGCAGTAAGTACTTGCATGCCATCTCAAAAACAACAGAATAATCTCTGTTCGTTTCCAAGGCAAACCATTCACTATCACGGTAATCCAAGCCTATGACCCAACCAGTAATGCTGAAGAAGCTGAAGATGAACAGTTCTATGAAGACCTACAAGACCTTCTAGAACTAACACCCCAAAGAAGATGTCCTTTTCATTATAGGGGACTGGAATGCAAAAGTAGGAAGTCAAGAAACACCTGGAGTAACAGACAAATTTGGCCTTGGAGTACAGAATGAAGCAGGGCAAAGGCTAATAGAGCTCTGTCAAGAGTTTCTCTTTTAGTCCTCCATTAATAATGATATGATTTCTAATAGATAATAAACTATTTTTATGCTAAAGTATTTTATCCCTTACTCATGTTTCTCTTCTAAACCTCAGCAACCACAATCTTGTCCAATTATTTCAGTAGTTGGCACCAATTTACACTTGTTCTTGGCTAAAAAGAAATGTGTCTTCTCTATCAATCATAATGAACCACTCTTGCCTAAACAAATACAACTTCACCTTGGATAATCTCTCTTCTAGGATTATATGGTAATCAGTATACCTACATCTTATTTAAACATTCATTAGCAACACTGACCAATGAAATAAAACTAAAGACATGGTCTGGAGATATTGTGGGTTCGGTTCCGGACTACCACAACAAGAAGGCACTTATTACTGGGTCATGGTGGCGCTAGTGGTAAAGAACGGTTTGATCCGTAGGTCAGCACCATACCCTGGAGGACTGCGTGGCAATCCACTCCAGTATTTTTGCCTGGAGAATCCCATTGCCAGAGGAGCCTGGGGGGCTACAGTCCATAGGGTCACAAAGAGTCAGGCATGACTGAAGCACCTTAGCACACATACATAGTGCATATAAAAGTTACATTTTCACTATTCTACAAACTAAACTATGCAACAGAATTATGTCTTAAAAAAAAACAGTCTAAATACATTAATGAAATGCTTATTCCTTGTCTTTTTCTTCTGGGAGGCAGCCCACTGGACACAGATATTTAGTGGATTGGCCAAACAGTTTTGTTCAGGTTTTTCTGTTAAGTTCTTCCAACAGATCTTTGTAAATACACTGAGGTCATCCTAACTGACCAGCAGCATTTGATTGTTGTGGGCACAGAGCTGGTGGATGGCCCTATTCTCTCAGAATTACTATATGCAGAGAGTCCACCTGCACTTGGTCTGCTGCCTGAGGTGCCGCCTCAGGGAGCCTCCCCTCAGCTGTTCCCCCAGAAATACAACTGCGACAAGGTGACTTGTCCCACGCTTTGTGCCTGCCTGCACCTCGGCCCTGTCAACTGCAACAAGAATTACTGTAGCCATGCCAACAACCTGGGCTGCAGTGTAGCAACATGGTGAAGAGATCTTTGAGGCGAGACAACGTGGATTCAGGCTCCGATTCAGTCACTTCCTGGGATGGGGTGATTTTTGTTCCATTCAAGTTCCTTCATCTGGGAAACGAGAAAGAACATCAATACTTAATTTGGACTTCAAATTCAAAAAGATAGCACGCAGAGCCCGCCCGCGGCTCCCCAGCCCCAGGCCGGGAGGCCCAGATGGGGGAACCCCGGGCTGGGGCCCCCCTGGACGATGGCAGCGGCTGGACAGGAAGTGAGGAAGGAAGCGAGGAGGGCACCGGCGGCAGTGAGGGGGCGGGGGGCGACGGGGGCCCAGACGCAGAAGGTGTCTGGAGTCCAGACATCGAGCAGAGCTTCCAGGAGGCCCTGGCCATCTACCCGCCCTGTGGCCGGCGGAAAATCATCCTGTCTGATGAAGGCAAGATGTATGGTCGGAATGAACTGATTGCCCGCTACATCAAGCTGAGAACGGGAAAGACCCGAACTCGCAAACAGGTCTCTAGTCACATCCAGGTTTTGGCCCGAAGGAAATCGAGGGAAATCCAGTCCAAGCTCAAGGCCCTGAATGTGGACCAGGTTTCCAAGGACAAGGCTTTCCAGACAATGGCCACCATGTCCTCTGCCCAGCTCATCTCAGCACCTTCCCTGCAGGCCAAACTGGGTCCTACCGGTCCTCAGACGCCCGAGCTTTTCCAGTTTTGGTCGGGGAGTTCTGGGCCCCCCTGGAATGTTCCTGATGTGAAGCCATTCTCGCAGACACCGTTCTCCTTGTCACTGACTCCTCCATCTGCTGACCTCCCAGGGTACGAGCCCCCCCAAGCCCTCTCACCTCCCGCTTTGCCCCCACCCGCCCCATCACCCCCAGCCTGGCAGGCTCGGGCTCTGGGCACTGCTCGGTTGCAGCTGATGGAGTTCTCGGCCTTTGTGGAACCGCCAGATGCAGCTGACTCTTACCAGAGGCACCTGTTTGTACACATCAGCCAGCACTGCCCCAGCCCTGGAGCGCCCCTCCTCGAGAGTGTGGACGTCCGACAGATCTACGACAAATTCCCCGAGAAAAAGGGTGGTCTGCGGGAGCTGTATGATCGTGGGCCCCCCCATGCCTTCTTCCTGGTCAAGTTCTGGGCGGACTTGAACTGGGGCCCGAGTGGTGAGGAGGTGGGGGCCGGCGGCAGCAGCGGTGGCTTCTATGGAGTGAGCAGCCAGTACGAGAGCCTGGAACACATGACCCTCACCTGTTCCTCCAAGGTCTGCTCCTTCGGCAAGCAGGTGGTGGAGAAGGTGGAGACGGAGCGTGCCCAGCTGGAGGACGGAAGGTTCGTGTACCGCCTGCTGCGCTCACCCATGTGCGAGTACCTGGTGAATTTTCTGCACAAATTGTGGCAGCTGCCCGAGCGTTATATGATGAACAGCGTCCTGGAGAACTTCACCATCCTCCAGGTGGTGACAAACAGAGACACCCAGGAACTGTTGCTCTGCACCGCCTACGTCTTTGAAGTCTCCACCAGTGAGCGGGGGGCCCAGCACCACATTTATCGCCTGGTCAGGGACTGAAGGGGGACCCCAAAAGTGGCTCACCCTCCAGAATACCCTCTCCTCCCAGGCAGGACCTCCAGCTTTCCCCGTGCTTCTAATGTGGGGAGGGGACTGCTCCCTGTTAGGACTGTAAAAGCTGGGTGGTGAGTGGAATGGGCTGGGACTGAGAGGGGAAGATGGATCCTGATCTTGGAACCTCACAGGGGTGTCTGAAAGGACAGGTCACCCCAGAGCATTGGGCACTGAGGACAGGAGTGAGAGAATCCCCGGGATAGCACTGGTTTCTGTCTCTGACAGGTGCCCTCCCTTTTCTTTGTTCTGGATGTTTTGGAGGGCCCCCAGTGACACATGGGCTCATCCCTCTGTTTTTCCGCATCTCCCTCTTCTCAATCTCCCTCCTCTTACCACCTCCATCTGGGGAACCCTGATATCAAATATTGAAGGTTAACCTTTTCTGTGCAGGGGCAGAGTCAGGTGGCCCTGGAAATATATTATTATTTTTTTTAATATAACAAGATATTTATAAGTGGGTGTTAGGGTCGTGACTTTTTCTCAGCTGGGCAAGCAGCCTTTTAATCTCATGCCCTCTTCTAAATGTGTCGTGGGGCTAGACTGTGTTGCCTCCCTCTCCTCCCCACCCCCCCTCAAATGTGTTGGTTTGTGTTTTGACAGAGGATAAAGCTATTTTACCAAAAAAAAAAAAAAAAAAAGATAGCACGCAGAAAGCATTAAAACAGGGACTCTCAAATTGTGAAATAAAAGTGAATTTGAGTCCAATTTGACATCAGTTATCAAGGAAAGTATTTCCAGTTGGGAACAAAGAACACATCTCACTTTCTCGGCAAGATCTTCGGGCTCTGAATGTGAACACAACACTGAGAAATGGCAGGATGGCTTGCAGGCATTTGGCACTGGAGACTATTTCCCTGTCACAAAATACAGTTGAAATCCATACTCATTCCCTTCATTTTGTGCTTGTTCAACTCTACTCACTTCACTTTCAAGCACCTGAGCACAGCCAACTCCCAAATTAAACATTTCATTTCACCATTTTGCCATTTCAGTTTTTTCATGGAAGTGAACTCCACCCCGAAAGAAACTCAGCTTCTTCGTGTTTATGCTGCACCTACTTTGTACACATCATGGCATTTATGAGCATATTCAGGTCACAAAAGTTTGAAAACAACCCACTGATTCATATATACCTTGGTGTAAAGAGGACAGACAGCTTCTAGGAGCACCTGTTTATTTACCAGGTGGGATGCTGGCCAACCCATGAATCAATGAATAAGGCCAAAGAAATCTTTAACATTTACTTCTGAAGACCAGTGGGCCCTGACCGCAGGAGCCCCACAGGGATGGGGAAAACAGAGACTTCACTCTTAACAGGTGCAGACGAAGCCTCATGCACACTGAGATGAAGCTGAGATGAAGGGCAAAACACAACTGTTTGCTAGGATCCTGGATGGTGAGACCTGCCTGCTGGTCTTGAAGGATCTCTGGGGGGTGGGGATGGGCTGTGGCTCACTGTGGGGACACAGATCCTGAGGGCAGAACTATGAGAGAGCACTCACCTGCATGAGGTCTCCATCTTGGCCCAACACTGGCTCCACTCAGAACCTGTAGGCTACAGCAATGGGGCCCCTAAGGCCAAACGATGAAAGGGCCAGGATGCAGCCCATCAGCAGACAGGCTGTCCAAAGCCTTCATGTACACATACCTTTCGACGTGACTCTACCCATAAAAAGGTCAAAACCCAGTTCTAACCACCACTGTGCAGGCACAAGCCTCGAGACCAGCCTCACCCAGCAGGGTTGTTGGTCAGCCACTCAGTCATGTCTGACTCTTTGCAACCCCATGGACTGCAGCATGCCAGGCTTCCCTGTCCTTCACCATCTCCTGGAGTTTGCTCAAACTCATATCCATTGAATCGGTGATGTCATCCAACCCTCTAGTCCTCTGTCGCCCCTTTCTCTTCCTGTCCTCAATCTTTCCCAGCATCAGGATCTTTTCCAATGAGTTGGCTCTTCACATCAGGGGGCAGACACCAAAAGCAAGAAAAGTGGAGTCCCACAGCTTGCAATCCGAGTCCGCAAATACATGTGGGACACCACCCTGGGATCAGATGTCCTCTGGCTCTTGGATTGGGAGAAGGGTGCCTGGGATATCGCCTTCAGAGGGCCACTTCTCCAAGGTCAAGAAACGTAACCATGCTACCAGATAGATTACAATACAAATAGAAATGTACACAAAATGAGGTGACACAGGAATATGTCACAGAGGGAGGAACAAGACAAAACCCCAGAAGAACTAAGTAATGTGGAGATAGACAATCTACCTGAAAGAGTTCAAAGTAGTGATAGTAAACATGATCAAAGAACCTGGGAGAAAAATGCACAACCTGAGAAATAAGAAGTATTTAATGAAGACTTAGAAAATATAACAACCAACCAAACAGAACTGAAGAATATGGTAAATGAAATGAAAAAAAAAAACAAAAAAACCAGAAACTAAAATGAATCAGAACAGGCTAAATGAGGCAGAAAACACATCAGTGAGCTAGAGGAAAGTACTGAAAATCACCACTACTGAAGAGAATAAAAAAGGATAAAAGGAGGACATTTTAAGAGACCTCTGGGACAACAAGCCACTAATATTTGCCCTGTCAGAGACCCAGAAGAATACAGGAAAGATCTTAGGAGGAGAAAACAGCTGAAACCACTCTAATCTGGGAAAGGAAACAGTCACACAAGTCCAAGAAACACCAAGAGCCCATATCTAAATAAAAACTTCATAGTAAGGAGAAGCCAAAAACCTGTAATAGATACACAATCAAAATGCACATGAAAATACCCTCAACATCCTGAGACTGTCCACTCTGTCAGGCTCCTTGGAGCACCCATTTACCAGGTTGAATTCTGCCCAATGCATCAACCATTCAATAAAGCTAATTAGAGACTTCCCCAATGGTTCAGTGGTTAAGAATCTGCCTGTCAATGCAGAGGATACAGGTTCCATCCTTGGTCTGAGAAGATCCCACATGCCATTAACAGCATGTGCTGCAGCTACTTGAGTCCATGCTTTAGAGCCTGTGAGCTGCAACTACTGAGCCCTCACACCTACAGGGTGTGCTTCCCAACAAAAAAAGCCAACACCCATAGCAACTAGAGAAAGCTTACATGCAGCAGCAAAGACCCAGCATAGCCAAAAATAAAAATAAAGCAAATTAGACCTTTATCTGATGCAATTTCTGCACATTACTGGAAGTTGGTCTAAAATGCACTGCTGTGCTATTTGGATTACAGTCATATGAATGTTTGGGTGTAGAGTGTAGAGAGAGTAACTTTAGTTACAAATTATGACTATGTAACCCCCAAATTTTATGTTGTTTGATTCCATGGTGACAAGAAATTGTTCTAGATTTATTTAAACCTGAGAGCCTAATGGTGCCTTGTTGGCTGCTCTTATAAAGTACTGAAGTGAGATAAAACTGTGTTGATGGAATAAACACAATTCATCCAGGGTTAGGACACAAGTGTTTATATTTTATTCATGGAAACAGGAAACCTTGATACATTCAGAATGTAGTTCTTTGAATACAACAGTAGCAAATGGTAATGACAGCTGTTAAATGTGATTCACACACATACACATATTATCCTGGTTCTGATCAAATTTGATGCTCAAAATAATTGCTCTGTGTCAGGGGACATTCAACTTTAAGGGATCCAATATGTTATTTTCTTCTTCTGTGTGCTGTTTCTCAAGGACTCTCTATTCCTTATCAGCTCCTGGAAAACAGGAAAGAGCAGAGCAGCACACAGTTCTCAGGACTGAGATCATGAGAAAGGGCACCTGCTTGGATTCCTTTCAGTGACTCCCTTCAGTGACCTTTTACTTAAAGGTAATCTATTCAGTTATGCCCCTCTTACTCAGGATATGGAACGCTTTCTGGCCCTTTGAAGATTGTTATTTGCTTGGCTTTGTTTCTGCTCAATTTTTTTACTGCCTAAAGCTGCCTTGTATGAAGTTATATAAACATGCATTTCTGCAAATAAAGCACCCTTGTTTCACTCGAGACTTGGGTCCCCTGCATCCTTATCGACTCCAGTCCCAAGGTCCCGGTCTACAAATACCGTGACAAGTGGCGCCAGAACAGGGACCTGGTGAACGCCGTTGACAAGCGGACGGAGTGACTGTTAGGACCTACGGAGGTCGGTAAGTGCGGGATTATAGGATGAATGGCTGGAAAGCCCCACCACTTCTCTACTTTACTTCATCATTTATTTAAGGATCAAGGACTTCTGGTTTCATGTCAACGGATAGAGGCTTGTCTCCAAACAGTGGTTAAATAGAATCCCTGGTTCCCCGATGAAGGCAGTTTCCATTTAGAAATTTGGAACCGGGTTAAAGAAAATTTTGAACAAGCCACAAGACGGGGAGAAAATATTCCAATAAATTTATGGCCCTTGTGGGCCCTCATTAAAGCCATCATCTTGCCATTTCAAGGCAATTCTAGTCCCCCTGATATTTGTCAACAAGCGGAACGCTCATTATATGAATATAAATTAGATGACAAGACTTTACAGAAGGCCCAATTAGAGCAACATAAAATGTTTCAAAACTTTCCCACCATCCCTGCTCCAGCTGTCCCAAGCGATCCTCTTCCTCCTCTTGTAACAGGCACGAAACTGAAGGTCCCCTCAATTAAAGGACAAAATTAATCTGATGGTGATTCTTCTGATGCTCTCTTTGACACTAAAGCCAACAATACTTTTTTTGATGACAACGATAAGCCCCTAACACACACTCATATTTATGAAAACAGACGACCCACTCATTCTCCTTTACGATGAAGCCTTTCTGATTTACTGGATTTGCAATCTCGAGTCTCTGAGGCCGATCATCTTTTTGCCTTTCCTGTGTTAGGAAATGTTTATGCTCAAGGGCAACTAATACCTCAATACGAAAGCATTGATTTTTCTCACACACAACAGATGAAAAAGGCTGTAACTATGTACGGCCCTCATTCACCTTTACTAAAGAACTTCTAAATGCTATGGCATCTTCTATTCGAAATTTTATTCCTTATGATTGGCAAATTTTGATAAAAGCTCTTCTTAAACCAGAAAAAAATATCTTCAATGGATTAATGTGGTTTCATGATGTGACCCGAGATCATGCCAATTCTAATCTCAATCTCAATTCAAGAACGCATTACAAACTTCTACCGATTTCCAAATAGCCTTTCTGGAATATTTTGGAGAAATTTCATTTCATTATCCTTCTAACAAACTCTGGAATTTCTTCAAAAATACTGAATTTATTTTCTCTCACATTGTCACATCACAACCTATACCTCAAATGGATGTTTTCTATATAGATGGGACTAAAAATACTAAAGCCTCATTGTGGTCTCTCAAAGAATATAATGTCTTTTATACTAAATTTCACTCTGCTTAACAAAACGAATTATATGCTCTCATTCAGGTTATTCACCTACATTCTCATCCTATTAATATAGTTTCTGACTCCTTATATTCAGTTTTTGTATTAAGAAATATAGAAACTTCGACCATAAATTCTAATCAATCTATTATCCAACAACTTTTTCTTGAATTACAATCTATTATGAAGAACCACACTTCTCCCATTTATATTACCCATATTCAAACACATTCTTGTCTTCCTGGCCCTATGGCTCGTGGCAATGAACAAGCTGATAAGCTTGTCTCTTTTGCTACTCCTGAAGAGCAACATGCTCTATTACATAATAATACTGATTCATTACATAAAACTTGGAAAATTCCATACTGACATGCTAAAGAAATCATTAATAATTACTCTACTTGTAGGGCCCCATATCTTCGACCCATTGAATAAAGTATCAATCCTCGAGGATTACAACCCAATATGGCAAATGGATGTAACTCATTGCCCTGAACATTCTCCCTCTTCCTTCTTACATATCTCCATCGATACAAATTCTTCTTTTATATTGGTCACACCTCCCGGAGGTTATAACCCACCTATTAACTTGTTTTACAATAATGGGAACACCTAGTTCTATAGAAACAGACAATGGCCCTACCTATATTTCTAGGCAATTCAAACATTTTCTACAATTATTTTCTATTAAACATATTACAGGTATTCCTTACAATCCACAAGCACAGGGCAGAGTTGAAAGAGCACATCACACACTGAAACTACAAACAAAAAAAATTTTAAAAGGGGTAATACAGAGGAACACTTCTATCTTCCTTATCTGTTATGGTCTTGACAGACTGGGACTTGGGGACTGGAGTCGATGAAAAGAAGCAAAGAAAAGAAGGACAGGGTGGGGGGGGGTACCCAAGTCTCAAGTGAAACAAGGGTACTTTATTTGCAGAAATGCATGGTTATATATCTTCAATAAAATGATTGCTGCTAAGTCGCTTCAGTCATGTCCGACTCTGTGCGACCCCATAGACGGCAGCCCACCAGGCTCCCCCGTCCCTGGGATTCTCAAGGCAAGAACACTGGAGTGGGTTGCCATTTCCTTCTCCAAATAAAATGATTACTCAGCCATTAAGAATGAAATTCCATCAGCTGCAACAAAATGGATAGTCCTGTAAGTAAAAGGTCACTGAAGAGAGTCACTGAAGGAATCCAAGCAGGTGCTCTTTCCCATGATCTGAGTCCTGAGAACTGGGTGCAGCTCTGCTCGTTCCTGTTTTCCAGGAACTGATAAGGAATAGAGAGTCCTTGAGAAACGGCACACAAAAGAAGAAAATGCAACATATTGGATCCCTTAAAGTTGAACCTCCCCTGACAATTACCCCTTTTTTATTTTTTCATCATTGGGGGTGACTGTAGATACTTTTTGTGAAAAAGGCCCTCACCAATTGAGTTTGTTTAGTTTGAACAATTGTAGCTGAAAGGTATCAGTATACTACAAATATAATCACTAGGATAATTATCAGCATTATAGCTCCAGATCCAATACTATGTGTAATGCTTTGAAACCATCCTCGAGGGTCTAGCCCAGATAATTGATCAGCTAGCTGTTCAGCTAAGGTTTCCAAATTGCTGGAAGAGGGTAAACTCTTAGAGAAGGTTTCAAAGATTTCCTTTTATAATAATTGTACATTTAAGGAAGGATTATCATGTATGTCTTGCAAATGAAATTTGATTTGTTCCCAAGAGTAGGCACTATAGCTGAACCAAACAGGGGTAATACAAAATTGAGTAGAATTCCAGTCACATTTTAGTATAACTTGTTTTTGTAAATCTATTAATTCATCTCCAACCCATTGGATGGCTGTTTTTATTTCCTGTATTTCATCTGGAATGTCCTCATTTATCTGAGCCTGAGTGGTCCACATAGTATGAGCATCTTTAATCCAATTTTGAATAAAGTTGTGTATCTGAATTGAGGTTTGTAAAGCAATGCCCTCAACAGTGGCAGTAGTGCAGTTCAGTTCAGTTCAGTTCAGTCGCTCAGTCGTGTCCAACTCTTTGCGACCCCATGAAATGCAGCATGCCAGGCCTCCCTGTCCATCACAAACTCCTGGAGTTTACTCAAACTCATGTCCATCAAGTCAGTGATGCCATCCAGCCACCTCATCCTCTGTCGTCCCCTTTTCCTCCTGCCCCCAATCCCTCCCAGCATCAGGGTCTTTTCCAATGAGTCAACTCTTCACATGAGGTGGCCAAAGTATTGGCATTTCAGCTTCAACATAAGTTCTTCCAATGAACACCCAGGACTGATCTCCTTTAGGATGGCCTGGTTGGATCTTCTTGCAGTCCAAGGGACTCTCAAGTCTTCTCCAACACCACAGTTCAAACGCATCAGTTCTTCAGCGTCCAACTCTCACATCCATACATGACCACTGGAAAAACCATAGCCTTGACCAGATGGACCTTTGTTGGCAAAGTAATGTCTCTGCTTCTTAATATACTATCTAGGTTGGTCATAACTTTCCTTCCAAGCAGTAAGTGTCTTTTAATTTCATGACTGCAATCAACATCTGAAGTGATTTTGGAGCCCCCCAAAATAAAGTCTGACACTGTTTCCACTGTTTCCCCATCTATTTCCCATGAAGTGATGGGACCAGATGCCATGATATAGTTTTCTGAATGTTGAGCTTTAAGCCAACTTTCTCACTCTCCTCTTTCACTTTCATCAAGAGGCTTTTTAGTTCCTCTTCATTTTCTGCCACAAGGGTGGTGTCATCTGCATATCTGAGGTTATTGATATTTCTCCCAGCAATCTTGATTCCAGTTTGTGCTTCTTCCAGCCCAGCATTTCTCATGATGTACTCTCCATATAAGTTAAATAAGCAGGGTGACAATATAGTGCCTTGACGTACTCATTTTCCTATTTGGAACCAGTCTGTTGGTCCATGTCCAGTTCTAACTGTTGCTTCCTGACATGCATATAGGTTTCTCAAGAGGCAGGTCAGGTGGTCTGGTATTCCCTTCTCTTTCAGAATTTTCCACAGTTTATTGTGATCCACACAGTCAACGGCTTTGGCAGTAGTGCAAATGGCTATTAATCCCAAAATGCCAAGAATTAACCATCCAATGTATCATTTAGATTGTTGAACTAATTTAGTAAGTAGCTCGGAGGCAAGGCCTGCCTGGGACCCTCTTCCCAGGGTCGTTGGAGATCTAATGGCAACCATAGACTACGTCGAGATGGAAGAATAAAAGGGAATTGTTTTTCAAAGAAACAGAGGAATTAGGACAACTATACAATTTGCAATCAGTACAAGTCACAGAACGTAAAGTCTTATTAAGCTGCAAGTTCCCTATAGCTATAACAAAAGGAAGGGGAAGAGAAGCTTTTATGAAATATGAATGATTATAACGAAAGGAATAGTTACTATGCCTACAGCTGGTCCCCACAAAATATCCAGTCCAAGTTCCAAGTTCTTCGGTGCTTGCAGCAAGTTTCCAGATGTCCCACTGTTCAGGCCCAATCCATTTATTGAGGACGATTCAAGGGTAAGGGGGTGCCATTCCACTGTCAAGTCAGCCGAGAAGTCCTTTTTCATGGTAATGTTCCATCATAGTATTAGTAACCTTCTATGCTACTTGAGTAGCATAATCACATACAGTGCTGTTAATATCATCTGAGCAGTTAGTCAACCACATACCATGGGTTCCCCAATCAACAATGGTGTAATTGGCCACAAACATTAATTTCCCTGATTTAGCTTGACATCTGTCCCAATGAATAGGAATACATTTAAAGTTCTTATATGTAAACCCTCTGCATAATAATTTTTGTCATTTTCCTAGAGTTTCAGTAGTGTTGACATGGTTCTCATAGAAAGAAGGGGCAGTAAACAGTCCAAGCAATGTCCGAAAGTTCTTCTTTGGAGGCAGAACGAAAGCCCATGTTTGTCAGCTAATGTTAATGCATAATTATGCTGGACCCATGCATAGAGGAAGGACTTCAAACCCTAGAGAAATATTGATTAGTCTCCCTTCTTCCTCAGGATAAAAGGGCCCCTCCAAGCTCCAAGGAGGAGGCATATGTACTGAGTCATTGGTGGATACGATCGGTCGTTTATCTGTCCATTCTACAACCTGCATTAAAGGGGGGTTTGGTATATAGGCCCAGTAAGTATGATTAATTTTTTTAAAAGTATGATTAATTAATTCAGCTTGATCAGGAGACGCAAAAGCAAGCAATGGAAGCATAGCAACAAAAATATTTTCTGGATTCCTTGGCATTCCCTGTTGAGAAAGCAGATGTTCAGCTTGATTAGTAAGGGTTTTTTTTTTTATCTTGTTATTGTGATAATTTGCCTCGTTTCTTTCTAGTAAGGGTTTTTATTTGTCCCCAAGTAGGGAGATCATGGGAGAAGGCAATGGCACCCCACTCCAGTACTCTTGCCTGGAAAACCCCATGGACGGAGGAGCCTGGTAGGCTGTAGTCCACGGGGTCGCGAAGAGTCAGACATGACTGAGCGACTTCACTTTCACTTTTCACTTTTGTGCATTGGAGAAGGAAATGGCAACCCACTCCAGTGTTCTTGCCTGGAGAATCCCAGGGACGGGGTCGCACAGAGTCGGGCACGACTGAAGTGACTTAGCAGTAGCAGCAGGGAGATCATGAGGTTGATGACGTCAAGGGCAGTGCTTCTTGGAGATTTTTAGAGCCGCCATGGGCCTGTATTGGAATTTTTTCCTCCCGGGGTTTGTGTCTTTTCGTCTCTGTTTTGAACACCGGCGGCTCCCCTGAGGCAGATCTTCTGAAGAGGAAGCCAATTGAGTTCGTTGGATCCATCTGGAAAAATACAAGCATACCCCTTTCCCTGTAAGATTAATTTCCCAAATTTCCATTGCTTAGTTAGCCCATCTTAATACCAAATGGGCAGAGGACGAGAGGTATCCTTCAATTCCTCGAAATGTTTTTCTGCTCGTGTCAAGATATCTTCTTGCGGTAAGTTTTAAAAATTTAAAACAAACAAAGCTGTATTAACAATAGTTATAGGATTAGAGTACATAGTGCTGAGATCTAGTAAAATCTGCTCTGGATTAGGAAGATAGAAATGTTCCTGTGTATTCCCCCTTTTCAAAATTTTTTATTTGTAGTTTCAGTGTGTGATGTGCTCGTTCAACTATGCCCTGTGCTTGTGGATTGTAAGGAATGCCTGTAATATGTTTAATAGAAAATAATTGTTTGAATTGCCTAGAAGTATAGGCAGGGCCATTGTTTTGTTTTTATAGAGTTGGGAGTTCCCATTATTGCAAAACAAGCTAATGGGTGGGTTATAACATGCCGTGTAGCCTCACCTCGAAGAGGTGTGGCTCATATAAAAGAAGAATTTGTGTTGATACAGACATGTAGGAAAGAAGATGGAGAAAGTTCAGGGCAATGAGTTACATCCATTTGCCATAATTCATTGGGTTGTAATCCTCGAGGATTAATACCCTGTGCAATGGACCGAAGATGCAGGGGTCTACAAGTAGAGCAATTATTAATGATTTCTTTAGCATGGCGGTATGGAATTTTCTAAATTTGGTGTAAGGAGACAGCATTATTGTGCAATAGAGCACGTTGTTCCTCAGGAGTAGCAAAAGAAACAAGTTTATCAGCTTGCTCATTACCATGAGTCATAGGGTTGGGAAGGCAGGAATGTGTTCGAATATGGGTAATATAAATGGGGGAAGTGCAGTCCCTAATAAGAGACTGTAGTTCGAGAAAAAGTTGTTGAATAATAGGTTGATTGGAATTTATAATAGAGGTTTCTATATTTCCTAATATAAAAACTGAATATAAGGAGTCAGAAACTATATTAACAGAGTAAGGATGTAGGTGAGTAACTTGAATAAGAGTATATAATTCGTTTTCTTGAGCAGAATGAAATTTAGTATAAAAGACATTATATTCTTTGAGAGACCAGAATGAGGCTTTGGCATTTTTAGTCCCATCTATATAGAAAACATCAGCTCGAGGTATAGGTTGTGATGTGACAATGCAAGAGATAATAAATTCAGTATTTTTGAAGAAATTCCAGAGTTTGTAGTAAGGATAATGAACTGAAATTTCTCTAAAATACTCCAGAAAGGCTATCTGGAAATCGGTAGAAGTTTGTAGTGCATTCTCAAATTGAGATTTATGAATAGGTATTACAATTTTATGAGGATCGGAGCCAATTAGAGTCTTAGTTCTATTTCTCCCATTGACAAGTATTAGAGCAATCAAATCAAGATAGGGCGTCAGTGACCTTGTCCCTCTAAATTGTGTATAGATCCAATCTAGCCAGTGTTCTTGTTGGGCAAGAAGTCCCATGGGGGAATGGAGAGAAGGGAGTATAAACAACTCTAGAGGTAATTCAAGTCTAATACGAGTAAGAAACTGTTTCTGCAATTTATTTTGTATCAAACGAGGGCTATTTAAATCGGGATCTCCTTTCAAAGTATTAAATAGATTGGTCAGTTGATAATTTGCAATGCCTAAAGAGGGTCTAATCCAGTTTATATCGCCTAAAAGTTTTGGAAAATCATTCAAGGTTGATGATTTATCAACATGAATCTGTGTTACTTGGGGAGTAATACGTTGTTGTAGAGGTTTGAATCTTTTCAGGGGCAATGATTAATCCAGAGTCCTTTAAGTATTCTTGAGCTATGTCAAATATTTCTTGAGTTTCTAAAACAGATGGAGCTGAATACAATATATCATCCATATAATGAATAACAAGAAAGTTAGGAAACTGTTTTCTCATAGGTTCAAGGGCTTTGGCTACATAATACTGACAGATGGTGGGAGAATTCCCACATGACAGAGTGTGGGAAGAGTATATACTCTTTCATTTTTCCAAGCAATTTTAATAATTGCATTGTTTGTTAACTGAGCAGTGGCCCCTAGGAAAAATGTGGAAAATATATTTGAGTTTGCCATTGCATAAGTAAATCTCTTCCTATTAAATTAAGGGGTGCATTTATCACATAAGGTTGCAATGTTGCAGGCTGGCCTTTTCGTCCCTCACATGGATATATTTGGACACTTTGATAAACCTCTTGTACTTTGGTTTGAGAAACTCCTGCAATTTGGCAAGAAATTCTCTGTATAGGCCAAGATTTGGGCCATTAATGTTTGGAAATAATAGTAATATTAGATCCATATCAAGAAGACCAGGAAACCTTTAGCCATTAATTTTGGTATTTATATTTGATCATGCATATTCAGATACTATTGATGTACATAAGGATTGTTTTTGATCTGTACTGCCAAATCCACCTGTCTGGATGCCATTACAGGAGTTAATAGAAATGTAAGGTAAAAGAAGTAGTTTGGCAATTTTGTCCCCCTTTTTGAATTGCCATAGTATCTGAGATGACATCATAATTTGAATTTCTCCCTTATAATCTGAATCAATTATTCCAGGGTGAACAATAATTCCTTTAGAAGTCAAACTAGATCAGCCAAGTAAGAGGCCAAAGGTTTGTGGGAGTAGAAAGAGTATCCGCCTCATTAGTTTAAGTGGGACCTTATATACTTCTCAACTAGCTGCTGAGAATGATAAAAAGAACACCTCAATGTTGTAAGAGGTCTATTCGGCCCTTTCCCAAGACGCATATCCTGAGATAACTTTGGTACAAGGTTAGCCAGGGAAAATAGGTTCCAGACAATGTCTCTGGGCAAGATATACTGTTGCTGTGTAATCACCTGTACAAGTCTTGAGATATAGGTTCCCAGGCAAGATTTGTTACAATTATAATCATTAACATAGAGCCTCAGAAAAGCATTTCCATGAGTAAGACATTGTGCTGTGTAATCATTAGTTCTGGACCTAAAGAAAGGTCAGTTCTCTAGTGATACATTGTTGCACAAGGCTTAAGGAAAGTAGAAGTGAGAATGTTTGCCACCTCCTTACAGGGCCTTGGACTGCCTGCCTAAGCTTTAACTCTTTCATTTCCTCCTGCTTTTAGGAGAATATGGTTGCCAGGGAAAGGGGTGGAGAAATTGTTCTGTAACATCTTCCTGCTGGGAAGGGGCGCAGACCCAAAATTATTGAGGCAACATATTCTCCTTATCCTCATATTGAGGGTCTCTGATCCAAAGGCCCTGAGTAATAGCTAGAGGAGGCAGTGGAAACTGCAGGAGTGTCAGGGAATGTTTGACGGGAGGATTCCTACGTGCTGTCTCTCATGAGTCCTTTGTCTCTCTTCAAGCGGAACAGCACGCTGCTCCCAGGGACTGAGGTCATTGTGTGAGGCAGGCTTGGGTCTCCTTTAGTAAACATTTTCTTTAGGACAAAACTGCTTAGTCTCGTTCTCCTTTCTTGAGATATGGATTGCCTCCTGACCTTGTGACTAACATTACCCCTTGTTCCCTTGGTAACGGTTACTGTACGTTTGGTTTTCTGATCTCTATCATTCCCGAAAGAAGTTTCTTGTACCACAGCCTATATATACTCATAGAAAAATCATTAAAGCACCTTTGCTCCATCAGAGCTTAGGTCCCCGGGTCTTTTTTTGTCTCTCTCTCTCTCTTTCTCTCTTTACTTTCTTATCGTTGACTCCGTACCACGAGGTTCCGGTCCATTAAAGGACCCCAACAAATGGCGCCCGAACAGGGACACTGGTATACGTGGCATATCGGGCGGAGTGACTCAGGGACCTGTTGAGGTCGGTAAGTACTAAGGCATGGGTTAAACGGCTGGCCAGCCCTATTATTTTTCTACTTTACTTCACCATTTGTTTAAATTTCAGGGACTTCTGGTTTCACGCCAATGAATAGAGGCTTGCCTTCAAACAGTACTTGAACATAATCCTTTGTTTCCTGATAAATGCAGTTTTGATTTAGAAATTTGGCTCCAGGTCAAAGAAAATGTTAAATGAGCAGCCAAACAAGGAAAAAATATTCCAATTGATCTCTAGCCCCTATGGGCTCTTATTAAAGCTGTAATTCTGCCATTTCAAGGTACATTCTAGCCCTTCCAATATTCAGTGACAGAACACTTATTACATAAATATAAATTAAATGATTAAACTTTACAAAAGGCCCAATTAAAACAATACAAAATATCTCAAAATTTTCTTACTAGCCCTGCCCTGGCTGCTCCAAATGCTTCTCCTCTGCCAACAGTTGCAACTCCAAAAGTCTCTCCTTTGTTGAAACCTAATGAAAAGTTATGCTAATTTTTAAGCTAGATTAGAAGCTGCTATTTCCTGTACTGTAATCAGAGAAGAAACCAAAAAACAGCTAGAGAAATTACTTGCTTATGAGAATGTAAATCAGAAATGTCAAAGAGCTATAGCTGCAATTTGTGAGACTAGGACTATTATTGATTATTTGAAGGCTTGTCACAATCTAGGATCAAAAACTTAAAAGATGCAAATACTAGTTGAAACAATGGCTACTACCTTTTAAAAGGGGAAATGAAGGATGCTTTACATGTGGAGATAAAAACCATTTAAAAAGGGACTGCCCTAAGAAGGCTAATAAAAAAACCTCCAAAAATTTGCCCTTGCTGCCATAGAGGAATGCACTGGGCCAAAGACAGTAAATTTAAATTTGATATTGAAGGAAAACCTATTCCAGTAAACTCCAAACAGGGGACCTCCCAGGGCCCCTAAAACAAAAACCAGGGGCAAATTCTATCTTTTCCCTCAAACCCTCAATGTCCAGCAGTGCCCTAATATATCAGCCCTAAATGATTTTTTCCTTTACCCTTAAACAGTCCCTTCTAGAATACCTACTGGACTTTTTGGACCCCTGCCCTCACAAACGTTCAGTCTTTTACTTGGCTGACCTAATTTGGCTTCTAAAAGAATTACTGTTCACCCTGGAATAATTGATTCAAATTATAAAGGAGAAATTCAAATTATGATGTCAGCTCAGATGGCAATTCAAAAGGGGGGACAAAATTGCTCAATTACTTCTTTTGCCTTACATTTCTATTAACTCCTCTAATAATGTACGGACAGGCAGATTTGGCAATACAGATCAAAAACAATCCTTATGGACATCATTGATATTTAAATATGTCTGACCAAATATAAATATCAAAATTAATGGTAAAAGATTTTCTGGTCTCCTCGGCACTGGATCTAATATTATGATTATTTCCAAACACTTGTGGCCCAAATCCTGACCTATACAAAAGGTCTCTTGCCAAATTGCAAGAATTTCTCAAACCAAAGTACAAGAAATTTATCAAAATATTCAAATCTACCCATATGATAGACCAAAAGGCCAACCTACAACATTAAGACCTTATGTGATAGATGCACCCCCTAATCTAATAGGAAGGGACTTACTTATGCAATGGAAAACTCAGATATACATTCCACATTTTTCTTAGGGGCCACTGCTCAAAACAATTATTAAAATAACTGAGAAAAATTATGAGCCTATTTAGACAAAGCAATGGCCCCTTACGAAAGAAAAATTACAAGCTACTAAAGAACTTATAAACACACAATTAAAATTGAAACATATTGAGGAATCTTGCTCTTTTTGGAACTCTCCTATTTTTGTTATAAAAAGGAAATATAACAAATGGTGTCTCTTAACAGAGTTTAGAAAAGTTAATTCTTTTATGAAACCTATGGGTGCATTGCAACCAGAGATCCCATCACCTATTACTATTCCTCAAAATTGGCACATTATTATTACTGATTCACAAAATTGCTTTTTTAATATACCTTTACACCCTTTAGACCGGGAGAGATTCACTTTCTCTCCCTTATCCTAATCATATCGGGCCTCATAAAAGATTTCAGTAGACTATGTTACCTCAAGATATGCTTAAATGTCCTGCTACTGCTGTTGCTAAGTCACTTCAGTTGTGTCCTACTCTATGCAACCCCATAGATGTCAGCCCACCAGGCTCCCCCATCCTTGGGATTCTCCAGGCAAGAGTACTGAAATAGGGTGCCATTGCCGTCTCCATAACAGTCCTAGTATTTGTCAAAATTTTGTAGCCAAGGCTTTACTTCCTATGTGACAGCAATTCCCTCATGCATATATCATTAATAATATACTATAGCTACAAAAAGGAGAAATGATATTTTTGACACTGAATGGCTATGATATTCTTTAGACTCTGGAGAAAACTGGTTAAAATAAAATCTTTTTTGAAATTGCAAAACCAGTTCTTCTTGCACGTGCAGTTAGGAAAAGGTTAACTTGTTAAAATATTTTTTTTTTAGAGCTCCAATTCTGCCTGAGAAACAAAAATAGGCCTAAGAAAAAACCTTAAGTTAACTCTTATCATGTCCTTGGGATACACAGCCCACTCTATCTAGGGCTCCAGCCATTAACAAATTGGTGGAGCTCAAAATAAATAAATAAAACAAAAATATATTTTAAATTTTAAACAGAGAACTATGCCTACGTATCTAAAATTATCTATGTCTAAAATTATCTATGTCTCAATATATGTCTTTGTTTTTGGATAATGTAAAATTGATGAGCTCTATTTAGATTCAGCTTTACATGAACTGAAGGGTATTCAATGTTAGATATAATGTTTATTTAAATGTGAATGTGATTTAAATATAATTATTTGTTAATCTAGTTGGGACATGTCTTGAGTCATCAACATTATATAATACTTTTATTATGTCTTGGTTTAAGGTAAATTAAGTTTGTCAACAAAAAGGTAACTCTATATATACATACAAATATATAGATGAGATGACAACTTTTAGATAAGCTCTATTAAAATAACAGAGAAGGATGAAAAGCAGCAGAAAAGAAACATCTACTGAAAACATAGGAAGCATATTGAAGCATGGACTAGAATGCCTTCTTGGTGTCAGAGACAAGCTTATCAGTATTTTTTCCTGCTGGCCTTCACTGATGTACCAATGATGTTAAGTGACATTTTCGTTTTTGTTTTGTTTTTTTTTTTTTCATTTCTTAAAATGTACTTCATTTCTATAGCTATAATATTGAATAAAGTGATTATTTTTAAAAAAAAAAATAACTGTATTTTTGATAGAATGATCTATTATCTATAATCTGGAGTGGTCTCTTGGAATTAGAATGACTTAGGTTTCTAGAGTTGTGCTGAACTAAGTAGTGAAAATTTATTAAATGGCTGGGTCATTTCCAAATAAAGTAAAATTTTGAAGCATTAATTGCTGAACATTGGCTTACTCTTACAAGGGGTTTTTCTTGCAAAAGAGCTGAAGAGATTTTGAGCTGTTAATAAATATAAATACATATTTATATAGGAATGGATATATATATAAAATATAATATGATTTGATAAATATATTCAACAGTCTATAAAATACTAACATACAAGACATTTCATAGTTGCTATAAAAAAGTAAAATATATGCTTTTAATAGAAAGATATAAGAAATGACAAATAAAATGATGAATACAAAAATATTTTAATTGTTGAAACATTTATTATAAAATAAAGTAGTATTTACATAGGCTTTGCTAGGCTAGTTTTTCATTGTCGTTCTAGCTACAGCAAATGTTCTTTCTCCAAATTAGGCCAAATTAAAAACAAAAGAAAAATTCTGGAAAAACAACATTTAACAGAATTAACTTTGGTCAGCAGATACATTCAGACTACAAATATATTAGAAAATGCAGTTAAAATGCTTGGGTGGATCACAATGAAAACCACAAAATATGATGTGTCTATTTAAAATAAACATTGCATTTGTTTATTGTGCTATCATATTTTGTTTTGAACTTTTAACTTTTAGAGATGTTTAGTGCTAGAATTTTAAAAGGGCTTATGACAAATGAAAAAAAATTTTATGGCAAATAGATGTAACTCATTGTCCTGAACTTTCTTCCTCTTCCTTCTTACATGTCTCTATCAATATAAATTCTTCTTTTCTAGGGGCAACACCTCTCTAAGGTAAAACTACACAACATGTTATAACCCACCTATCAACTTACTTCGCGATAATGAGAACACCTAATTCTATAAAAACAGACAATGGCTTTGCCTATATTCTAAACAATTCAAACAATTTTTACATTCATTCTCTATTAAACAAATTACAGACATTCCTTATAGTCCACAAACACAAGACATGATTAGACAAACACATTACACACTGTAACTGCAAATAAAAAATTAAATAAGAGAAAATACACAGGAACACTTTTGTCTTCCTTATCCAAAAAAACTTTACTAGATTCTAATGTAATATAGTCTTTAAGCCTGTAACTATTATTAGTATGACTTTATTTGTTTCCAATCTGTAAAATTCTTAAAACAAAAACAACAAAAAAAAAGACACCATTTCCTGAATAGATTATTTGTTCCTAAGAATATCAGAAATGTAAAATGTTCGCCTTCTTTTCAGGTCTGTCTTGAAAGTGTAGTCATCTTCTTTAACACACTAAACAGTGAGATTCAACAGTTGCTAAGCTACATTTCTTTTTCAAGGACAAGGTCAAATATATTTGGATGTGAACAACATTTCATTTGTCAAGTTGTTCTGCATCACCTTTTCAATAATTTCACTTAAAAAAAAAATATTTGAATGGTTACTCCTAATCCTTTGCCCCAAATAACACAAACCACAGCCAAATACCAGTCCCAAACAGATTTCTAAATAATTTTTTTCTTTTGGACTAAAATATTTCCTAAAAATGTTTTCATCATTATCACTTTTCCATTCTTTTTATAACTATTGTTAATATAGCCTTATTTGTTTTAAACTTTTTAAATTTACCACAAAGAGATGTTTTGACAATAGCAAAATACAAAAAACAAACAAACAAAAAAAGAAGTTTTGAAACATTAAAAGACACCTCCTTTCCTTTGCCCATTTGATATCAAGACGGGTTAAGTAATCAATGGAAATCTAAGAAACTAATCTTACAGGGAAAGGGTATGCTTCTATTTCTCCAGATAGATCTAACGAGCTCACATGACTTCCTCTTCAAAAGATTCAACCTAAGAGGGCCCCCAACATTCAGACTAGAGATGAGACAGCAAAAAACCCAAGGAAAAAAAATTCCAATACAAGCCATGGCGACATTAAAAATTTCCAAAAAACGCTGCACTCGACGTCATCGACCTTATGATCTCCCTACTTGGAGACAGATAAAAACCCTTACTAATCAAACTGAAAATCTGATCTCTCAACAGGGAATGCCTCAAAATCCTGAAAATATTTTTCTTCGCTATGCTTGGTTTGCTTGCTTTTGCTTCCCCCGCTCAGGCTGACTTGATTGATCACACTTACTGGGCTTATATACCTAACCCCCCCTTTTTTTAATTGTAGGTAAGGTTATAAAATGGACAGATATAAGACCAATCATATCCACTAATGAGTCAACACATATGTCCCCTCCTTAGAACTTGGAGGGGCCCTCTCATCCTGAAAAAAAAAGAAAAACTAATTAATAGTTTTTTTTACTTTTTTTACTATTTTTTTTACTAAAAAAAAAAATTTTTTTTAAATTAAACTAAAAATATAGTTTAATTTAAAAATCCTTTCTTTGTGTATGGACACAACAAAATTATGCATAAACGTTAGCCAACAAACTTAGGCCTTCCCCTGCCTCCAAAAGAAGACTTTCTGATGCTTCTTAGATTACTGCCCTTTCTTTGTCCATAAATCATGTTTATACTACTAAAACTGTAAGAAAAGAATTAAAGAAAAAACAAAGAACACTATACAAAGCATTTACTAATAAGAACTTTAAGTATATTCCTGTCATTAAGACAAATGTCAGGCCAAATCAAGAAAATTTATGTTTATAGCTAATCATATAATTGTCAATTAGAGACCCCATAGTATATGGTTATTAAACTGCTCAGATGATATTAACAATACTATGTATGATTATATTACTCAAGTAACATAAAAGGTTACTAATACTACAATAGAACATTACCATGACAGAAGACTTCCTGGCTAGCTTGACGATGAAATGGCCCCCACCTCGTCCTCGAATCATCCTTGATAAACAGATTGGGCCTAAACAATGGGACATCTAAAAACTTGCTACAAACACCAAAAAACTTGGGACTTAGACCAGATATTTCACAGGGACCAATCATAACTATAACAATAATTTCTTTCACTATAATCAATCATATTTTATACAAGCCTATGTTCCACTTCCTTTTGTTATAGCTATAAGAAATTTACAATTCAATAAGACTTTACGTTCTGTAACTTACATAAAGTGTAAATTATATACTTGTCTTAACTCCTCTATTTCCTTAAAAAATGACTCCCTTTTGATTCTTCGATCTCGACATAATCTATGGTTACCAATAAATCTCCAATGGCCCTAAGAAAAAGGTCCCAAGGCTAGACTTCCTTCCCAGTTATTTACTAAATTGCTCTAGTGATCTAAACGATTCATTAGATGGCTGATTTTTGACATTATAAGATTAATAACTATTTACACCATTGCTGCCATCACTAGCGTTACTTTACAAACCTCAATTCAAACACATAATTTTATCCAAAATTAGACTAAAGATGCGCATATTATGTGGGCCACTCAGGCTCAAATAGATGAAGATATTAAAAAAAAAATACAAGAACTGAGAACAGCCATCAAATGGGTTAGAGATCAATAAACAGATGTACAAAAACAGATGATGCTAAAATATGATTAAAATTCTACTCAATTTCATGTTACTCCTGTTCATTTCTATAATAGTGGCTACAACTAGAAACCAATCAAGTTTCATTTTTAAAATGTATATGATAATGCCTTTCTGAATGTACAGTTATTACAAAAAAAATATGTAAAACCTTTTCTAATAATCTGCCCTCTTCCACTAGTATGGGAACTTTAGCTAAACAATTGGCTGATCAATTATCTAGGCTAGACCCACATAGATAGTTTCAAAGCCTTACTCATAATATTGGGTCTAGAACTATAATTTTGGTGATTGTCTTAACAATTATATTTGTTGTCTACTGTTGCCTTCATACAAAGATTGTCAAAACTGAATAAACTCTGATGGTCAAAACTCTTCTTACAAATATTATAAATAAATAAGGGGGAATTGTCAGGGAATGTTTGACGGGAGGATTCCTACGTGCTGTCTCTCATGAGTCCTTTGTCCCTCTTCAAGTGGAACAGCACGCTCCTCCCAGGGACTGAGGTCATTGTGTGAGGCAGGCTTGGGTCTCCTTGAGTAAACATTCTCTTTAGGACAAAACTGCTTAGTCTTGTTCCCCTTTCTTGAGATATGGATTGCCTCCTGACCTTGTGACTAACATTACCCCTTGTTCCCTTGGTAACGGTTACTGTACGTTTGGTTTTCTGATCTCTATCATTCCCAAAAGAAGTTTCTTGTACCACAGCCTATATATACTCATAGAAAAATCATTAAAGCACCTTTGCTCCATCAGAGCTTAGGTCCCTGGGTCTTTTTTGTCTCTCTCTCTCTTTCTCTCTTTTACTTTCTTATCATCGACTCCGTACCGCTAGGTTCCAGTCCATTAAAGGACCCCAACACAGGAGCAGGAACAAAATCACTTGTAACTTAAATGCCTAAGCCACTTAGATACAAAGTTCATTATATAATAGTTACAGATATAAAAAGCAAACAGCAAGAACAAGATGACTACAATTATTACAGTCAAGATAGTTTTCCACCAAGAAGGGATTTGTATTTGAGCTTCTATAGCATCAAATTGCCCTGTACCAGTTAACATTTCAAAAGTAATTTGGTTTTGGGGAGTGCCAGCTCGAGCATTAGAATTGGTATGATCTTGGGCCACATCCTGAAACCACATTGTCCACTGAAGATATTCTCCGGGTTTAAGAAGAGCCCTTATCAAAAGTCGCCAATCATAAGGAACAAAATTTCCAATGGAAGATGCCATAGCGTTTAAAAGTTCCTTAGTGAAAGGCAAATGAGGGCCACACAGTTACAAGTTTCTTCATTTGTTGCATGTGAGAAAAATCAATGCCTTCATATTGAGGTATTACTTCCCTTGGGTGTTAGTATTTCTCAAAACAGGGAAAGCAGAGAAACCATCAGCTTCAGAGATTTGAGACTGCAAAGCCAGTATCTCAGAAAGCCTTTGTCGTGAAGGAGAATGAGTGGATAGTATTTTTTCATAAATACAAGTGTGTGCCAAAGGCTTATCGTTGTCCTCAAGAAAAGTATTGTTAGCCTTACTGTCAAAAAGAGCCTCAGAAGAATCATCATCAGGGTCCTCTTGTTCTTGAATTGAGGGGACTTTCGGTTTTGTGCCCATTGCAAGATGAGGAGGAGGAGCACTTGGGTCAGCGCTGGTGGGAAAATTTTGAAATATTTTATGTTGTTCTAATTGAGCCTTTTGTAAAGTTTCATCATCTAATTCATATTCATGTAACAAGTGTTCTGCCTGTCAGAGTGGGGTGAGGCTAGAATTATATTGAAATGGCAGAATCACAGCTTTAATAAGATCCCATGAGGGCCAGAAAACTATTGGAATATTTTTTCCCCGTCTTCAGGCTCATTTAACATTTTCTTTAATCTGGTTCCAAATTTCTAAATTGAAACTGCCTTCATTGGGGAATCAGGGATAATGTTCAACCACCGTTTGGAGATAAGCCTCTATTCGCTGACATGAAACCGCAAGTCCTTGGACTTTAAGTAAATGAAGTAAAGTAGAAAAGTGGTGGGGCTTTCCAATCGTTCGTCCCATATCACTGTACTTACCGACCTCCGTAGGTCCACAGTCACTCCGTCCGCTTGCCAAGGGCATTCTCCAGGTCCCTGTTTGGGCACCATTTGTCTTGGTCTTTACTGACTGGGACCTGGGGACTGGAGTTGACGAAAAGAAGGCGAGAAAGGAAGGACGCAGGGGACCCCAGTATCGAGTGAAACAAGGGTACTTTATTTGCAGAAACGCATGCCTATATATCTTCCATAAAATGACTACTCAGCCATTAAGAATGTAATTCCATCAGCTGCAACAAAATGGATAGTCCTGTAAGTAAAAGGTCACTGAAGGGAGTCACTGAAGGGAATTCAAGCAGGATCGTTCCCATGATCTCAGTCCTGAGAACTGCGTGCAGCTCTGCTCATTCCTGTATTCCAGGAACTGATAAGGAATAGAGAGTCCTTGAGAAACAGCACACAAAGGAAGAAAGTGCAATATATTGGATCCCTTAAAGTTGAATGTCCCCTGACACTTATCCAGAGCAGACTTTACTAGATCAAATGCACTATATTCTTTAATACTATTGTTAATACAGCTTTATTTGTTTTAAATAAAGTTTAAAACTTTCTGCAAGGAGATATTTTGACAAAAGCAGAAAAACATTTTGAGGCACTGAAGGATACCTCCCTTCCTCTGCCAGTCTGGTATCAAGACAGGTTGACTAAACAATGGAAATCTGGAAAATTAATATTACAGAGAAAGGGGTATGCTTGTATTTCTCCAGATGGATCCAACAAAATCAGTTGGCTCCCTCTTCAGAAGATCTGTCCCAGGGGAGCTATAGTCATTCAGATAGGAAGAAATGGTGAAATCCCCAGGAGGAGGAGTTTCCAGTACAAGCCATGGCAACTTAAAAAATTTCCAAGAAATGCTGCACTTGAGGTCATCGACCTTATGATCTCCCCACTTGGGGACACATTAAAAACCCTTACTAATCAATCTGAAAATCTGGTTTCTCAACAGGGAATGCCTCGGAATCCAGAAAACATTTTTGTCGCTATGCTTGCTTTTGCTTCCCCTGCTCAGGCTGACTTGATTAATCACACTTATTGGGCTTATATACCTAACCCTGCTTTATTGCACGTTGTAGAATGAACAGATAAAGGACTGGTCATATCCACTAATGACTCAGTACATATGCCTCCTCCTTGGAGCTTGGAGGGGTCCCCTCATCCTGAGGAAGAAGGAAGACTAATTAACATCTCTCTAGGCTATGAAATCCTTCCTTTATGCATGGGTCCAGCAGAATTATGTATTAATATTAGTTGACAAACGTGGGCTTTCATCCTACCTCCAAAAAAGAACTTGCACACATTGTTTACACTGTTTACTGCTCTGTCCTTTTATGAGAACCAGGTCAATACTCCTAAATTCTAGGAAAAGGGCAAAATTTGGAATGTAAGGGGTTTACGTATAAGGATTTTAAATATCCTCCTGTTTATTGAGATACATGTCAAGCTAAATCAGGGAAATTAATGTTTGTGGCCAGTTACACCATTGTTGATAGGGGACCCTATGGTATGTGGTTATCTAACTGCTCAGATGATATTAACAATACTATGTGTGATTATGTTACTCAAGTAACATGGAAGATTACCAACAGTTCAATGGAACACATCCATGACAAAGGACTCCTTGGCTGGCTTGACAGCAGAATGGTGCCTCCTCACCCTCAAATTGTCCTCAATTAAAAAACTGGGCCTGAAAAAAAAAACAAAAAAAAAAACTGGGCCTGAACAATGGGACATCTGGAAACTTACTACAAATACTGAAAAACTTGGACTGGATATTTCACAGGGACCAGTCATAGTCATAGTAACTATTCCTTCTGTTATAATCAGTCATATTTTATACAAGCTTGTGTTCCCCTTCCTTTTGTTATAACCATAGGAAACTTACAATTTAATAAGACTTTACATTCTGTGACTTGTACTGATTGCAAATTGTCTACTTGTCTTAATTCCTCTATTTCTCTAAAAAGTGAATCCCTTTGGATTCTTCGATCTTGACATAGTCTGTAGCTGCCAGTAGATCTCCAACGGCCCTGGAAAGAGGGTCCCATGGCAAGACTTGCCTCCCAGTAACTCACTATATTACTCTGACTATCTAAGTGATTCACTGGATGGTTGATTCTTGGCATTTTGGGGTTAATAGCCATTTGTACCACTGCTGCTATCAGACATTGCTTTACAAACTTCAATTCAAACACAAAACTTCATTCAAAATTGGACTAAAGATGCTCATACTATATGGGTCACTCAGGTTCAGATAGATGAAAAATTTCAAGATAAAATTCAGGAATTAAAAACAGCCTTCCAATGGGTTAGAGATCAATTAATAGATTCACAAAACAAGTATTATTAAATTGTGATTGGAATTCTACTCAATTTTGTATCACTCCTGTTTGGTTCAACCATAGTGCTTACAATTGGGAACAAATCAAATTTCATTTGCAAGAAATACATAATAATGCTTCCATAAATGTACAATTGTTGCAAAAGGAAATCCTTGAAACTTTCTCTAAGAGTCTACCCTCTTCCAACAGTTTGGACAGCTAGCTGATCAATTATCTGGACTAGACCCTCGAGGATGGTTTCAAAGCATTACACATAGTATTGGATCTGAAACTATAATGTTGACAATTATCCTGGTGATTATATCTGTAATATACCAATGCCTTTCAACTAAATTTATTAAAACTAAACAAACTCAATTGGTCAAGGCCTTTTTCACAAAAGTATCTACACCCCTAATTATGAAAAAATAAAAAAGTGGGAATTGTCAGGGGATGTTCAACTTTAAGGGATCCAATATGTTGCATTTTCTTCTTTTGTGTGCCATTTCTCAAGGACTCTCTATTCCTTATCAGTTCCTGGAAAAAAGGAACGAGCAGAGCTGCACGCAGTTCTCAGGACTCAGATCATGAGAAAGGGCACCTGCTTGGATTCCTTTCAGTGACTCCCTTCAGTGACCTTTTACTTAAAGGTAATCTATTCAGTTATGCCCCTCTTACTCAGGATATGGAATGCTTTCTGGCCCTTTGAAGTTTGTTATTTGCTTGGCTTTGTTTTTGCTCAATTTTTTTACTGCCTAAAGCTGCCTTGTATGAAGATATATAAACATGCGTTTCTGCAAATGAAGCACCCTTGTTTCACTCAAGACTTGGGTCCCCTGTATCCTTCTTCTCGTCGACTCTAGTCCCCTGGTCCCAGTCTACAAAGACTGTGACAGCTCTGTCTTCAATTTCCACAGATAAGAGTTAACTCTTCTTTAATCATACATACAACAGTTATTTCTATCCAAAGGAGAACATGACCCTTTTCCTATGCATTGTTCCTAGCACACCATCAGTCCCTGGTAACTGTCCCTCTCCTCCTACGAAAAGCCCAGTCCTTTTAACATCTTGCCTACTCTGTTCAAGGTCAGTTGGTAGAACATGATTTTTATAACAGGCTGGACTATGTACGGAACGGTTCCTGATCCTGCTGGCCATGATGAGTCATGTCCTAGTTTCACATTATTTTCCGCCCTGCCTGTTGCTAATTCACACACACTTTTGAATTTTGTAATTCAGGCTGTGTGTTTTTCCAGGAAACACGGATCTGAGTGAATTGTATCTAATGAAGTCTGCCCCTTCATCTCACTGATTCCTTCCCAGAGACCATCATGAAACACATGTAGCAAATGCATTTGATCAATGTATTACCAAAGCCAAGCTCTTAGAGCTCACCACACAACAGGCCAATAAACTGAGAGACTACTTGTTGGGCAAGGAATAGTGACTTTATTCAGAAAGCCCAGACACCAAAAAGATGGTGGACTACTGTCCCAAAGAATCAACTTTGCTGAGTTAGAATTCGGGTTTCTTTCACATGAAAAGATCTCTATAGCTTCTCTTCAAATATGGACTTACTGCAGTTGCTGAGTATCTGAACTGAAGTCATCAGAGAATACATATAGTGAAAAAGGTAAAGGATTTGCCACAACCACTGAGCCTGGGAAGTATGGCTCCATTATGTTCCTATCTTGTGACTTTGGGGTAAGATCCCTGCCACACACATTACACTGCTGTGTGTTTTCTCCAGGATAAATACTCTGATACCACTGGCGAGATGTGAGATGTGAGGATAGGGTTTTTCTTTTTTTCACATTTGTGAAACTGGTGAGGAATCTTTCTATAATGAATTCATGTTCTAAAGACCTGACTAATAAATACATATATATCTGGCTTCTATCCAGCATGAATTTTCTCATCAAGCTAAGATGTCGCCACACTCATATTTGTATGGTTCCTCAGTAGTATGAATTCTCTGACCAACAGTAGGGTGTGAAATTTGAACTTTGAAGACTTCTACCATATACCACATTCACATAAGTTTCTCTCATGTATGGATTTTCTGATGTTTAGTGAGTGCTGAGACCTGAGTGAAGGATTTTCCACACTCAAAACATTTGAAAGGTTTCTCTATATGTATTCTCCGATGACTTGTAAGGTGTGAATTTCGACTGAAGAACTTGCCACACTCATTACATTTGAAAGGTCTCTCTCCAGTATGAATTCTCCAATGAAGTCGAAGATGTGGTTTTTGACCGAAGACTTTTCCACACTCATCACATTTGTAAGGTCTCTCACCAGTATGAACCGTCTGATGACTTAAAAGGATTGACTTTACACGAAAGGCCTTGCCACACTCATCACACTTGTAAGGTTTCTCTCCAGTATGAAACCTCTTATGACTTATAAACTGTGAAGGTTGACTGAAGTGCTTGCCACACTCATTACATTTGTAAGGTTTCTCTCCAGTATGAACCCTCTGATGACCAGCAAGGTGAGCATTTCGGCTGAAGACTTTGTCACATATATCACATTTAAACAATTTCTTTCCTGTATGAATTTTCTGATGTCTCCTGAGGTTTGAGCTGTCAGTAAAGGTTTTGCCACACTCATTACATTTGTAACATTTCACTTCAGAATGAATTTTCAAATGACGTGCAAGCTGTGAACTTTGATCAAACAATTTGTCACATACTTCACATTTATGTGATTCCTCTCTTATATGGATGGCCTGATGTTTAATGAGGTATGAGCCCTTAAGATAGGCTTTACCACACTCATCACATTTGTAAGGTTTTTCCCTGTGTGCTTTGAGGTCTTGTGTTATTACTGAAGGATTCATAAAATCATCCCCATATACATTAGAAACACTGGTTTGGACACAAGGAGGAATTCTTTGAAGTGGTGAGAATGAGAAACTGTTGTTGACAGACCTCTCAACTTCATTATATTCAGAAATTATCCCGCCAGTTTGAAATATCTGCAGTTTATCCTGAAAGTTAAATCCAAGCCTGTTTCCAAAGGGCTTGATTCCTGCATCCTTTCTATCATGTGAATCTCTTCCATCAGGCACATTTCCATCAAGGCTTACAGGTGTTCCTTTGTGATTTCTTTTGTCATCTCTCCCCTGACTCTCAAAGTCACACATATTTTCCTGACTTTCCAAAAGATGAAAATGTTTGATTTCACAGCTTTCAGATCTTCCCAGAATCAATCTTTGGAATCGTTCTCGTTTATTATCACTGTTCGCTTTGGGTTGTAAATGCTTGATCACAAGTGTAGGAGAGATATCTACAAGATAAAAAGAACTATAGGTACCTGCTCACAATAATTCAAAAGTAATTGTTTCATGTTGAATATATATTACACCAAAAGTAATATTTACACCAAGTTATGAAACACCACGATGATGACCTTAAGTCTTTAGAAACACTAAAGGAATATAATTCTTATCTTAAGAAAGCATGAAAACATAAATTCACAGTTAATGTAGCCTAGTTTTAAAAACCTAGTTTTAAAAAAAGTGTGCCAAACACACTCACATTGGACAATCTTAAGCCAACACTCAAAAACGGAGTTATTTTCTACCAGGATCCCTAGGAACATATCAATCAACAGTTGTCTCAAATTGAAAAGAAAACTATTACACTATCACTGTATTCTGCATACTTACTGTATATAAATAAATTCTAAACAACATATTATATATTGTAACAGTAAATAATCCAAAACCAAGCTTACCCAATTAATAATTAACTATTCATAATTGGTTGTTTACAATTGGAAACAAATGAGAAAATGAAGAAGATGACTAAAACAATTTTTTGGAAACAACATAATTTTCTAAATCTGCTATAGAACCACGTACCCAAAATGAAAAGGCATTTTACAATGTTAACAAGTAGTATGTGTCAGCTGTATTGCAGAATACAAGCTAAAAGACCATCATCCGTAAATGACACATAAATTGAGACATAAAATACTCATCAGTTTTCTAACAGCCAAGAACCAAAGCAATCCCTGCCTATGTTGTTGTTGTTCAGTCGCTCAGTCGTGTTTGACTCTTTGCAACCCCGTGGACTGTAGCCCACAGGACTCCTCTGTCCAAGGGATTTCCCAGGCAAGAATAATGGAGTGGGTCGCCATTTCCTTCTCCATGGGATCTTCCTGACACAGGGATCAAACCTGCATCTTCTGCAATAGCAGGTGAATTCTTTACCACTGAGCCACCAAGGAAGACTAATCTCTAGCCATGCACTATTCTTAATTACCCGGTTTAATGGCACCAACATATAATAAATAAAAAGTGACTGCTTTGTGTCTTTATTGACTAGGGTCAGACAGTATTGCTGAAAAATGTTGCAAGTGAAAAGCATACAGAATATAATGTAGCTGAGGTTTGACAGCAAACAAAATTCTGTAAAGCATTTATCCTTCAATTAAAAAATAAATAAAAATTTAAAAAGATATAATGTAGATAAGGTCATATCATAAAGAACATGACAGAATATAGATATTACCTTTTTTAAACAAAAGTAAATTTTGAGTATTTACTATAAACCATGCCCTACTGTAAGCGAACTGACAGCACTAATTTGCTTTGAAAGACTTGAGGTAAATTAATATGTTTTTCTCTAATCAGAGCAGGAGACATACCCAATTGGCCCACAAAGTGGTAGGAGAACCAGGATATAAATCTGCACCTACAGACTGAGAAAACTTATTTGTAAACATGACCACCCACCGAAGAAACAGATTAGAAAATATTAAAAAAAAAAAAAAATACAAGGAACATAGAAAATATCAAGGAAGACACAAGACAGAAGTAGTCTGTTTAACACTTATTCAGTCATCCCATCTTGAAATGATTTGTGAGTCATCATGGATGCACAGAGTGATTGAGGTCATGTCCTGAGAAACTTGTTCAATAAATGACCAGAGATTATCTTTACAGTGAGAGCATGTAGAAGGTGGAGGGATGTGGTAGGTAAGAACAATGTTTCCATCCATACCAAGGTACTATGTGAGGAATGGTCAGGACTAACAAAGGGCCTGCGTGGAGCATAGGGTACACAGGCTGATGTCAGATATCAGCTTGGGACTGCATGTCTTTGTGAAAATAACTGAGAGCGCAAACTAATATACTGACCTGAAAAGAAAAAAACTGCTTCAGCAATTTTATGGGCATTATACTATGGGTACGGGACAGAAACAAGAGAGATTTTAAAAGTGACTGTGATATATGGAGAAAGCAGGATAATACCTGTTATACTATTTACAATGTAACGTATCCAACTGTGAATTTTGTACGTTACAATGGAATGCTTATATTCAAGAAAAACATACACAATATTCCAGGATATTGTGTAAGAATCTTATTAGCAGAAATCAGAAGGAACATCCAGGAAAAGGCTATCTAAACCTGGGTTCCTCTGCCAAGTATGATTAACCTCTCTATTGGACATTTACTTCGTTTCTTCTTCCACACATGTTCATCTCAAGATCGAGGAGTATCAAAGAAAAGAAGGGATTGAAACTGACTCTGGAGGACCTTCCCAGTTACAAAAGCCTTTCTGAGCCTTTTCCTTTATTCTCCTAGACCTTCCCTGAGTTCAAAAGAGCAGATTCAAAGTTACTAATACATAAAAAGATCATAAACCATGATCAAGTGGGATTTATTGCAGGGATGCGAGATTTCTCAATATCCACAAGTTACTCAGTATGATACACCACATTAACAGTTGAAGCCTAAAAACCATATGATCATCAATAGATGCAGAAAAGGTTCTGACAAAATTCAAGTGCCATTTATGATAAAAACCCTTCAGAAAGTCAGCACAGATGGACCCTACCTCAACATAATTAAGCCTGTGTATGTCAAACACACAGCTAACATCAAACTCAACAGGGAAAAACTGAAAGCACTCCCCTTAACAACATGAATAAGACAAAAATGCTCACTATTGCCACTTTTATTGAACATATTTTTGGAAGTCCTAGCCACAACAATCAGAGAAGAAAAAGAAATAAAAGGAATTCAAGTTTTTTTTTTGGGAATTCAAGTTTTAAAAAATAAAAAAGAAGTAAAACTGTCAGTATGATGCTACACACAGAAAATCCCGAAGATGCCACCAGATGACTACTAGACCTCATCAATGAACACAGTAAACTTGTTGGGTAACTAAATATATAGAAAACTGTTCATTTCTATACACTAAAAATGATATATCAGAAAGCGAAATTAATGAAACAATCCCATTCACCATCTCATAGAAAAGAATAAAATTTTAAGGAATAAACCTACCTAAAAAGTCAAAAGAACTGTACTCATAAAACTATAACATGCTGATGGACTGATCCCAAAGATGACACAAACAGATGTAAACATATACCATGTTCTTGGATTCAAAGAATACTGTCAAAATGACCATACTATCCAAGGCAATCTACATATTCAATGCAACCCTTATCAAATTAACAATGACATATTTCATAAAACAAAGAAAAATTTAATTTGCACCAAAATACAAAACACTCTGGTATCTAAAATGATCTTGAGAAGGAAGAACAGAGCTGGAGGAATGATGTCCCTGACTTCAGACTATACTACAAACTTACAGTCATCAAAGCAATATGATAATGGCACAAAACAGAACACAGATCAGTAGAACAGGATAGAAAACCCAGAAATAAACCAATTTACTTATAGTCAATTATTCTATAACAAAGGAGGAAAGAATATAGAATGAAGAAGTCTCTTTAATAAGTGATGCTGGGATAAATGGATAGTTACATGAAAAAGAATGAAATTACAACATTTTTTAACACCACATACAAAAATAAACTCAAAATGTATTAAACATCTAAATGCAAGACCAGATACTATAAAATTCATAGTGGAAAACAAATGCAAAACATTGACATAAATGTCAGCAAAGTTTTTTTTGGATCTCTCCTATGGTAACACAGACATCTCTCTCTCATGGTAACACAAGCAAAATCAAACAAATGAGGCCTAATTAAATTTAAAATCTTTTTGCAAAGCAAAGGAAACCAAAAAGAGAACAAAAATACAACTTTTGGACTTGGAGACTATATTTGTAAATGATGCTACCTATAAGGGATTTATTTCCAAATATACAAACAGTTCATACAGCTTAATATCAAAACAAACAACCCAATCAAAAATTGGGCAGAATATCAAAAGAGATATTTCTCCAAAGGAGACAAACAGACGGCCAGCAGTCACCTGAAACGATGTTCTAGGTCTCTACTTATCAGAGAAATGCGAATCAAAATCACCTCACACTGGTCAGAATGACCACCATCAAAAAGTCTACAAACAATAAATGCTTGAGAGGGTGTGGAGAAGAGAACCCTCCTACACTGTTGGAAGGAACATAAATTGGTACTGCCACTTTGGAGAATAGCATGGAGGTTCCATAAAGAACTAAAAATAGAGCTATAACCTGAACCAGCAATTCCAATCCTGGGGATATACCCAGAAAGGATGAAAACTAATTCAAAATGATACATGCACCCCAATGTTTTTAGCAGCACTGTTTATACCAGGCAAAACATGGCAGCAACCTAAATGTTCACTGACAGACAAAGGGATAAAGAATATGTGGTACACATATACAAGGGAATATTGTGCAGTGGAAGTGGCTCAGCCATGTCCAACTCTTTAAGACCCCATGGCCTGCAGCCCACCAGACTCCCCTGTCCATGAAATTCTCCAGGCAAGAACACTGGAGTGGGTTGCCATCTCCACAACATAAAACACAACGAAGTAATGCCTTTTGCAATAATATAGACAGACTTAGGGATTATTCTAAGTGAAATCAGACAGAGAAAGACAAATATCATAGGATATTATATGTTGAACTGAAATAAATGATACAAATGAACTTATTCACAAAATAAACTCACCAGCATAAAAAACAAACTTATGCTTACCAAAGGGGATAGTGCAGGATGGTGGCAGGGGCAGGAAAGGGAGAGATAAATTAGGAGTCTGGATATACACAAACTAATATATATACAAAATAAACAACAAGAACCTACGATACAGCTCAGGGAACTATATTAAGTATCTTGTAAATTTCTGTATACCTGAAACACAACATTGTAAATTAACCAAACCTAAAAAGTGGAGAAGGAAAAGGCAACCCACTCCAGTGTTCTTGCCTGGAGAATCCCAGGGACAGAGGAGCCTGCTGAGCTGCCTTCTATGGGATTGCACAGAGTTGGACACAGCTGAAGCGATTTAGTATGCATGCATGCATGCATGCACTGGAGAAGGAAATGGAAACCCACTCCAGTGTTCTTGCCTGGAGAATCCCAGGGACAGAGGAGCCTGGTGGGTTGCAGAGTTGGACACGACTGATGCAACTTAGCAGCAGAAGCAGTAGCATAGCCAAAAAGAATGGTTAAAACAAAAACAAAAACATCCCTCGTGGAAATGTTCAAACTATGTTTCACAAGGGTGTAAAAACTACTAAATGGGGGAAGCAGTCTATGAAACAAGACATGTTGACAAAACTGAATACCGACCAGCAAAAGAATTTACTTCGAACATTATCTTACACTATAGACAAAAATGAACTCAAAATGGTTCAAAGACCTAAACCTAAGTCCCAAATGTATAAAACTCCTAGAAGTAAACGTGTAGGAAATGTTTCTGGAAATTGGACCCACAAATGATTTACCAGATATAACACCAAAACCACAGGCCACAAAATAAAATCAGATATTAATATATTGAACTATATCAAAATTATAAACTACTGTGCACTAAAGTGCAGTGAGTTTGAAAAGACAATCAACAGTAAAAGAGAAAATATGTGGAAATCATATATCTCATAGTAAATGAGTACAAAGAATATATAAAGAATTTTAAGAGCAACTGATCACCAGTTCCACCATAGGGACCATTCCCCAATCAACCATCCAACGCATTGCAAATATGAAACAGAAACACTAAGAGTAACACAGAAATTTGAACTCAATGATAAAATAAAAAAATACTTAAAATGAACAGAACAACAGTGCAGCCAATAGCCTCATAGATATGAGAATGTGAACTTGGACAAAGCTGTCCCGGGAAAAATTCCCATACCATTTACAGAGGCTAAAATATACGGTCCTTGATATACATGAACAACAGTGTCACGGTGCCCTGACAGAGTCTCCAAAGCCAGAAAATAGCCTGGAAAGATGTATCAGGCTCTCGTGATACTTTCTCTCTCATAATCCTAGAACATACTGACCACTCTACTGGACAGCTTCAAGTGGTGACTTTGAACAGAGCAAGAAAATAACATTAAGAATAGTGTCTCCATCACAGTTTTCTGTTACCTAGTAAATCCACTCCACAGAGACTCACCAGAGGCTGCCAATTAAACATAGGTGGATTATCACAGTAAGGAAACCAGACAAAATTTCAGACCCTCAGGAATATATTTCAAAGAAATTTAAGAGGTAAAATGATACAAAGTAAGGAGAATGTAACCTTGGGAACAGTTGACATTCCCAGACTAGGTAGAGCAGTACAATAGTAAAAATAATACAACACGAAGGTCAGATATTACAGGATCTTGAGATGGGACCATGTGCTCGACCTACAGGTGGCAAGCTAAGAGCCCGCGAGATTCACATATGCTCCCCTTGTAGGATCTAGCATCAAAAAGACAATCTCTCTACCCACTCTCCTTACATCTTCCTAAGTAACAGACACAAAGGAGTCAATCCACCAGACTGTCCCACTCCTAAACAGAAAAAAACAGCCCTTTTGACATACTCATTTTTCTTTCTATGTTGTATCTTTGGCTATTTTTACATCACCCCCCACTGTCCAGAGCTTTTCCTTGTGCTCCAATGTGGAGATAATATTCAGATCAGAAACAGAAATTCTGGGACTCCCCTGGTGATCTGTGAATAAGACGCTGCACTTCGAATGCAGGGGGTGCAGGTTTGATCTTTAGTCAGGGAACTAAGATCCCACATGCAGAATGGTGTAACCAACAAAAAGTAAATGAACAAGCAAAACAAAAAAAATAGATATTCAGGGTTATCAGAAGAAAGAAATCTAAAGTACTGTGGATATTTTTAAACACTGAGTCAAAAGTCAAAAGGTAAAAAATAGAAAATCGGCTTTTTTGGTGTTTTCTTTTAACATTTGCCAGTTAGCTTTGTACATAATTAAGCTCTGGGACAACCTCACATGTGACATGAGACAGACACAGCATCTGAAGAGGGTCAGTTTAACCTTGTGAAGCTGTGTCATGCCCGAGTCATCAGAACTCTGAGATGAAAGACATCAGGGCCTCCCAAGGGGCACACAGGGAAAATGCAGATACCCAACGGCAGCTCTGGAAGCAAGTCATCCTCACCCACAGACAGCAGGTTCCTGTAGGTCTCCAGCATCACATCCCTGTACAAGGCCCTCTGAGCAGGGTCCAGGAATTCCCACTCCTCCTGCGTGAATTCGATGGCCACATCCTCAGAGGTCAGTCGTTCCTGAAATGAAACCACATGTCACCAAAAGGGCCATGAAAAGTTCTCATTTTCATGCAAAAGAGAAAGGGTAGTAAGGGGTAAGGATTGACTGGATTGAAGTATGTGTTCTAACAGATCCATGCAGGGGTATCTGGAGAAAATATGGATCTCTGATTTTAATTTCTTATGCTTTTTCATAAGACCTCATGCGATCCTCCAATTAATATGGATTTTTCATCATTGTTCAAAATCCATGAACTATATATAAATAAAACTCAACAATGTATTGGCTATACAGAAGTGTCAGGTATTATGTTCTAACCAGTGAGTGCAACTCATTATCCAGATGAGGTACAGCATGAGTGGTGTGTTCAGAGATGATGAAGTCCACAGCACTTTTAATGAAAAGGTCAAATTTTTCACTTATGACAGTAATAGCAGCAAGGACCAAAAGTGTTTGAAGGCTTCTTGTTACTCTAAATTACTGTAGTATTACTCTAAACATTAAATAAGTACTTTACAGGCAAGAACCTGTCATCAATATAATAGCTCATTGAAGAACGATCTGTTCCCACCTTACAGAAGAAAAACCGTGTCACAGACACGCTGAGAAACTCGACTCAGATCAAGAAGGTAACAACTGTTACACGAAGCACCTGAACTCAGAGGCTTGGGCTCAGCAGCTGAAGCTTAAGTATCTAACAGTTAAGTAATATGGAGAACATTAAAAGTCCTTTGACACAGGGCTCCTAAAGAAAACTTGAAAGAAGTCCAAGGTGAGCCTCCTCCCTGCCCCTCTGTCTTCTCTGCAGGGGGAGCAGCTCTCAGGCCCCGGGCCTTCATCCCCTGAAAATGGACGCCTGCGCCGAATTCGTCTCCACCCCGTCCCTGATCGGGAGAACCTCCCGCCTGCTGAGTGATCACTGTCCGCGTTGGTGAAGGACCGGAGACACTGACCGATGAGGGCCACGGCAGCGTGGCAGCCCCGGGTCCCAGGACCATCTCACTCATTCCTAGCCGCAGCTTCCAAACCAGCGCCATTTCAAGGGACTTTGACACAGAAGCCAAGTGCCCTGGAGCTGGAGCGGCCAGAGCAGGGGAGGCTGGGTCCAGGGCTGGAGGTGGGACCGTGTGCGGGAGCGTCATCACTGCTACCCAGGAACCCTTCTCTGAAACAGCAGCTCGTCTGCGCCGTGGGCTTGGCCCTCTCAAAGGCCATGGGGCTCTTTGGCCTGATGGTGGTCTAGCTCATCTTCCTCACGACGTGAAGGAGCTGCTTCCACCTCCCACAGTTCTTTCTCCTGTGTCTGCCCTGTGTGTTCCCTTCCCTGTAACTCCCCAGGCAGCCTGGGGACAGTGGTGGGCTCAGGGTTTGACAGAAGGAAAGCAAATAAATATTGCATTAATGTGAAAAAAAAAAGTCCAAGCTGAACAATGTGGAATGGCATGAAAGGTCATTATAGACATGCATACAGAAACACAACTGTTAGCAACTTACTACTTAAAACACTAACAGGATTGTTTAGAGAATTTTCAAGGCCACAGATTATACTGACAACATAATTTCAACTGAAAAAAAAGGTAATGTGTAGTTTTCAAATCATGATGTCTTCTTTCTAAACCACAGACTTGCACATGCATGCATCTATATCTATAAAAAATTAACTGAAATGAGAGGATTCGTCTCTTGATGAATTTTGGACAATTTTATATCATCCTTTTATTCACATGTATTTCAGCATGTTTCAGATGATAAAAATGTATCCTTTGTACTCAGCTGAATTTGTCACCAGGATTCTATACTAGCCTACCAAAAGAAAACTGGTAAAAACATTTTAAAAAGAATACTTGAACTCAATTCATAATAAAATTAACATATACAAAAATACAAATATAATTTTATCCATTTAAATTTACATAGCAAGGCATTAACAGAAGCCAAAGACTTTCTTTCCTTTTTTTCCCATTAATAAAACAGTGATTTGAAATTAGAAGAGTCATTAGATTATAACAAAAAAATTATCACAATACTAAAGTAAAATATAGTAAAAACTTTTAATTCCTGGAGAATTAAAAATCATGGCAAAAAAGAATATGGAAAAAATATAGTTATTAAGCAAGACAATCTCAAGAAACATCAGGATGGGAAGGAAACATTGAATACATTCCTTCTGAAATTACACTGGCATGAAAGGAGCTGTCCAGGGTGCCTGTCTTTCACCAGGATAGGATGCCCATGAGCAGGGGCCACTAGAAGAAGTAACAGGAGGAAAAACACAGGGCAAGAGACACAGAGTTTGTCAGAGAGTTGAAACAGGTAGTACTCACTAACCTAAGGACATGGAAAGCTGAAAAGTGAAAGGATGGGAAAACACAGTCCATCCTAAGGAGAGCAGGGGAGACTTATATCAGACAAAATAAACTGAAGAAAAAACAAGTGCAATGAGATAAATATTGTATCATGATAAAATGGTCAATTTACCAAAAAGCTGTAACAAGTAAATATATATATACATGTAACATTAGATATCTCAGACAAATGAAGCAAACATTAAGAGAAAGGAAGACAGAAATAGTGGCACAGGAATAGTACAAGATTTCAACGCTCCAGTTGAACAGGCATGTACAGATCACATGGCCCAACAAAAGTATAAAACACATGCATCTCAAGGACACATAAAACATTCTCTATGAGAGACCACATGTTAGCTCAAAATTAACAATTTTAAGAGACTGATACTATAAAAGTATCTTCCCTAACAACAATGAAATAAACACAAGTAAACAAGAAAATTCACCAAATGTGGACATTAAACGACTCACTCTGACACCACAAATGGGTCTAAGAAAGTATCACATGGAAAATCTTAAATAGATGGATGAAACAAAAAGACAACATTACAAAATTTATAACACACAGAAAAGACTGTACTAAAAGGAAAGTGTGAACTGTTAAATGCTTACAGTAAAAAAGAGAAAAGATCTTAAATCTGAAATCTATTTTTAGACCTCTAGGAACCAGAAAATGGAAAACAAACTAAAGTTTAGCAGAAGGAAACAGGTAAATAAGAAAGATTAAACCAGAGATAAAATAGAAAGTAGAAAAATATAAAAATCAACAAACCAAGAGTTGATGTTTTGAAAGAACTGTATAGGAAAACCCCCACCTAATCTAAGGAAAAGAGAAAAAAAGATTCAAATAACAAAAAACAGATATGAAACAGGAGTGATTACAACTGAGGTCAAAGAAAGTTTCTAAAGATAAGGAAGTACTATGAGACCAATAATGCCTACAAATGACAGTATATAGGAGATACTGGCAAATTCGCAGAAACATACAAACTATTTTACTTTTTAAGAAATTTAAAAAATTGAGAAGTGTTGAAAGTGAAAGCGTTAGCCACTCAGTCATGTCTGACTCTTTGTGACCTCATGGACTATAGCCCACAAGGCTCCTCTGAATTTCTCCAGACAATAATACTGGACTAGCCAGCCATTCCTTTCTCCAGGGAATCTTCCCACCCAGGGATAGAACCTGGGTCTCCTGCACTGCAGGCAGACTCTATGATTTCAGTCACCAGGGAAGCCCATTATAACTAGAGAGATTTAAAAAGTAGTCAGAAACCTCTAAGAAAAATATGGGACCAGATTCTACTAAACATTTACAAAAGAATTACCACTAATCCTGCTAATTCTATGGAGCAAGCATGATTCTAATAGTTTGCTGATTTCCCAAAGACACAAGAAAGGAAAACTAGAAACCAATACCCGTGACGAATATTCATGCAAAATTAAAATACTTGCAAACCAACTTCAACACACATTAAAAAGATCTGGAGAAACAGACAGAGAGAACAGACGGAGGCAGGAGGAGAGGAAGGAGAGGGTGAGATGTATGGAGAGAGTAACTTGGAAACTTATATTACCATATGTAAAGTAGAGCGCCAATGGGAATTTGCTGAATGACTCACGGAGCTCCAACAGGGGCCCTCTAACAGCCTACAGGGGTGGGATAGGGAGGAAGATGGGAGGGAGGGGACATATGTATACCTATGGCTGATTCATGTTGGTATTTGGCAGAAAACAACAACTTCTGTAAAGCAATTATCCTTCAATTGAAATAATTTAAATAAATAAAAAGATCTGACACTATGACCAAGTGGATTTTATTCATATAAGGCAAGCAGAAGTCAACATACAAAAATCAATTAATATGACATACTACATTAACAGATTAAAGAAAAAAAAAACAGGATCATCTCGATGCAGAAAAAAACCATTCGACAAAAATTTGACAACCCTTCAAGATGGAACACTCAACAAACTACAAATAATAAATTATACCAACATCAACATAAGAAATGCCATTATGAAAAGAGCACAGCAATGGGGAAAGAATGAAAGCTTTTCCTCTGAGGTCCAGACGGCAAGGATGCACACTCTGCACTACAGTTCAACAAAGCACTGAAACCCTTAGAGCAATTAGATGAGAAAAAGAAATCAAAGGTCCCCAAATTGAAAACAAAGTCAATTTATCTTCTTTCCCACATGACAAAGTTTCATAGGTAAAACTCATAAAGATTACAAAAGAAACATGCTATATCAAAAGATTCTTTAATAACCATACAAAGGGTCAAACAATTAACTCATTATCAAAGCTGCCATAGCAATCTTTGTAGAAGCAGAATAAAACATGGTGAAAGTCACAGAACTATTCAAAGAGCAAAGAGCAAAACTTTGAAGAAGGAAGATGGAGGTCTTTCTATTTCAAAACCTATTACAAGGTAATCAAGGTGATGTGGTACTGGTATACAAACAGAAAAATAAACCAACTGAACAGAACATAGTACTCAGAAATAATTCTTTGTGTATATGTAAGGTATATTCACAAGGATGTCAAGATACACAAAAGGGAAAGGACAGTCTCAATTGATCTGATTCCCAGATTTTACCAGCTACTGTGCATATTAATACCTGACTTCCATGGGCAGTTTCCTTACCCTGGTTGACAGAGCAGACAGCACATCCAGAGGGGCCCTAAGCAATCCCTGCTGCCCAACAGCACTGAGACCCCGTCTCCAACCCATGGGTGAGAAGCGCTGCCCAGGACGGTGCCCAGGGGAGCCTCCTCACAAGGGCCAGGTCACCGGGTCATGGGGACACGGGATCTAAGTGGAGACGACAAGCCCTGTGGGAAGGGCCCGGGTGAGTGTGCGTGTACAGGAGTCAGACAGGACACTCCAGAGTCAGACATGATTAGCGAGTCCAGAGAAGGGCATTTCAGGAAGGACAGACTGAATATGACCTCACCTGAGAAAGAGCCATGCCTGACTCCTTTTCTTTCCTCTTCCTCAACTTCAGGGCTTCCTCAGGCAACACAAGTCTTCAGAGGTCTATCATGAAAGTGAAAACATGCTGTTTAATGCTTAGAGTCAACACATCCCCTTCCTGAGCCCCAACCACACACACAGGGAAGCCCTCACCATGAGGAACACACAGTCCCCTGTGCCCACTGTCTCAGGAGGGACTCAGGACAGTCAGCTCCCACAGAGAGACCAACACAGGACTTTCCTACACTTTCCCTGGGATCACACTCCCCTCCTGGTGAGGACTCAGCACACAGCAGCAGGGGGCACCTCCGCTGACCAGGCATTCTCCTTCAGGTCACACCGAAGGCCCTGATCCATCCCCACTCAGAACAGAGCACCCCCTCCTCAGCCCAGATCTCAGCCCTCAGGAATGAGAGGACTCACAGTCCTGATGCTCAGTGAGGGATCCAGACTGGAATGAACTGGGGCATCTTAAACATTCTCGAGCTGTGGACCAACACAAACTACCTGAACGGGAATCTCTGGTCAGAGGGTACAAAACATGGGTATGCAAAATGCCTCATCAACGAAACGTGAAGCCTGGACTGAGCACCATTTAGAGGAGAAAAGCAACCCCAACTCTCTTTTTCTTTCCCAGCCTTACTAAGGTGTAACTAACAAAAATGCTTTAAATGTACTGTGTACAAAGTGATTATGTGATAGAATCATACTCTGATTATAGTCAACTAAGTTACACTTCCACCTGTGAATACACTGTATTATTTCTCTCTGGGTGAATTTCAAGTATATAGAAACACTACAGGCAGCATGCATTACCTCAGATCCCTAGAACTTACTTAGTTTACAACTGAAAATCTCTACTCTTTGACTAACAGTGTCCCATTTCCCCCTCCACCCAGCTCCTGGTAACAGCGTTATTACTCGATGACTCCATAAGGTTGAAAATTCTAGTTTCCACATACAGTATCTGTCTTCCCTTGTCAGGCTTATTTAACTTGCCATAATGTTCTCTAGTTTCATTCATTTTGGCCTAAATGCAGGGTCTTTGATTTTTATATTTATATATAGAGAAAAAATAGTTCAGGAACATACAGTATATAATAAATATTTCTATACCACACTTTTGTTACCTATTCTTTTGTTAAGAAACATCTGGCCTGTGTCTATGCCTGGGCTTTGCAAATCCAGTCACACTCATGGGACTGCGGACATATCCCTGAAAAACTGACCACTTTCCCTTTGGATATCTGTCAGAAATGGGTTTGACAGACTGTAGGCCTCTTCTATGTGAATTTCTTAAGGAACTTCCATTTTGTTTGACAACATAGCAGTACCATTTACATTACCACCAACAGTGCAGTTAAGATTCCGTGTTTTCTGTACTGTGCCTGTGTGGGTGCTTTTTTTGGGAGGGACAGTAGTGGGTAACAGAGAACCCAGCACTGGCCTGGCAGCAAGACAGTTGCAGCTGCATCTTCTAGAGGACGAGCCCTCAGCCTGCAGATCACTGCAGCATCACTCCCCTCTGATTCTCGGAGCCATCTTCCCCTACGTCACAGGACTTTATGACTGTTCTCAGGTTGGGCCCAGAGATCCCTACCGAGCAGGACCACCTTATAACAAGCATTCTGCGATCTTAACCTTAGTACTCCTAATTTCCCAGCGGTACTCTAACAAACTTACAAACTTTCATGGTGTCCAACAGAGTGTCCACAGAGCCCATAATGAGCCTCAAACCGTCTTATACCAACAGAAAGCATTCCAAGCCCTAATAACTCATGCATGAGACAAAATACAAAAGAGGACACCCAAGGATCCACTAGACACAAGACACCATATTTTCATTTACAGTGAGTGATCCAGGTCAAACACCGAAATCTCCAAAGACTGTGAAAAAGAGGGATAATTCCAAAGATGCACATGGCCCAGTGAGACCTCAGTATCTTCCATGGAAACACTCCAGATTCTCCTGGTATCTTTCCAAATGCACATGAAACTTTCTTCACCGGCAACCCCAAGTACACAATGATACCAAAGTTGATGCAAAGAATGACCTGAGATGTTCCCTGCTACTCTACAGTGCCTGCCTGCTAAAGAGAGCCAACAAAAGCCAGGGAGTGGAGTTGATGCAGGGGGCACCTGCTAGAACCAGCCCCTCAAGCCCAATGCTCCCACCCTCCTGCACCCACAGGTGCCTGTGTGCTCAGCCCAGGCCACAGTTCTAACAGTGGAAAAGACTTCTCTGGGCCCAATTCCACGTCCTTCATTGCTGCTCATGTGTGGTCATGAATTGTCAAATCAAACCTATGCAGGCAAATGTCAGTCACAGCATTGCTGTCCCAGGGAACATGAGCTAAAGCATTAGAACAGCTCAAACCATTCCATGCAGGATCTCCAACAAACCCACTTCCAGGTTCTCCAGCCTGAACTGAGACATTCTTTTCCAACAGTTCCCACACCCCTTGTCCCTGTAACTACACCTGGGATGGGTGCACACTCCATTCACTGGGCTCACCTTGATGCCCCCAAGTGCTGACACAAGCCTCCTGCAGACCCCAGCAGGCTCCCTCCGCTTTCCCCATTTGTCTACCTCTCCTCCCTGCATGACTGGACTAAGCAAGACTAAAGCGCACAGGGGTTTCTTGGCAAAGGGGATCTCAAGTGGAGTGCACACGAGCTACCACCCAAAGAACACTCACATTCAGGATGAAAATCAAGAAACTGGCCCTCCTGGGAAAGTCTGCCACCACCTGGGGACATTATGGAGTCCAGGTGCAAAGGGATTTGAGATGAGGAAGTCTCAAATCAAGGGTCTCCAGGTCTCACTATCTCCTGTTCTCTCCACCCACACCTACTGGGAAGATATTCTAGCTCTTGGGGGGCGTTGGGGGGGGAACATCTCCTTCCTGCCCCGTTAGGTTTTGGATTTCTGCTCATCCTCAGCGCTCTGAAATCACAATCGCTGACACTGAGCACATGAACTCCTAGATGGCAAAGCTGCTGTCCACGATGGTGACTGGTCCCTGGATGCACACGGTTTAGATCTGGGGGCTGCAGCGGACTAAACACAGCAGACTAAACATGGGGATATCTTAGTCCACTGCTTGAGCACACCAGTTCTGCAGGGCTCTTCAGGACTTCCTATATTTCTTGGCTCTTCTTTTAAGTAATTAAGTAGTCACATGGGGTAAAGATCAATTATAGCTAAAATGTCTATAACGTGGGAAACATCTTCATCACCTGCCCTGTTCTCTTGGTCTTCCCTGAGGATTATTCAGCCCAACCCATAGTCCTGTCATCTAAAGACATTTCCAGTATCAGGTACTGCAGCCACACTGGGAAGAAGAGGAACACTATGAGCCCTAAAAAGAGGGCAACCAGGAAGGACTCAAAATAACCCATGAAGAAGAGCATTAATTTCTGCTAATGGCAACTGATACAGAGGCAATAAACCTGGGTAACATGAGACAGACTGTTAGGAGGGGATGGGGAAACCTCTCTGAGCCTAGACTTGAAGGGTGACAAAGGGCCTGAGCCAGGGTGACCTGAAGGTGAGAAAAGGAACTATGATGTGAGACAGAAAAGGTTCTGGTATTTGGAAACAGAGAAAAGGTAAATGAGAGCACGACAGGCTGAACCATGAGCAAAGGGTCAGCTCTGAGGATGAGGCTGGAGACACTGACAGGGCCCTGAGCTTGACAGAGGGCTGTGGAGCCACAGCAAGGGGTCAAGCTTCTGACCCGAGAACAAATGAAAGCCAGTGGAGGTCTGAATGCCAGGACGTGAAAAAAATCTCCCTTCAGATTTAGCCTCATTTATTTTTTAATTATTTTACTTATTTATTTTAATTTAATTACTTAAATTATTTAATTTTTATTTAATAAATTCACTTATAATATTTTGATGGTTTTTGCCATACATGAACATGAATTGGATATGTGTCCCCCCCATCCTGAACCCCCTTCCACCTCCCTCCTCACCCTCTCTCTCTGGGTTGTTCCAGAGCATTGACTTTGGGTGCCCTATTTCATGCATCAAACTTGCACTGATCATTCTATTTTACATATGGTAATATACATGTTTCAATGCTATTCTCTCAAATCATCCCACCTTCGCCTTCTCCCACTGAGTCCAAAAGTCTGCTCTTTTACATCTATGTCTCCCTTTGTTGCCCTGCATGTAGGATCGTTGGTGCCATCTTTCTAAATTCCATATATATGCATTAATATACAGTATTTGTCTTTCTCTTCTGACTTATTTTACTCTGTATAATAGGGTCTAGGTTCATCTACCTCATTAGAACTGATAAACGAGGTGACATTTTTGCCTAGTATGGCACAAAATAGTCTAAGATGATTTACTACTTACCAAAGAAAATTTCAAATGTACGAGATGAAGGGAAGAAAGCGCTCAGGCAAGGAATGAATCTGAAAAAAATTTGAAAAAAAAGAATTGTGAATTATTTTTAATCTAAAAATCTGGTGTCAAAGTTTAAAGAAACAGAGTATAATCACATTTACAAAAGGGTGATAAGAGTAGAATACTGGAAACTAAAAACATTTAATTCTGAAGTTAAAAATGATTACAGACACTGAATGAATTAAGACCTATTCCAAGCTACAAAAAGCACTATACATAAAGAAAGGAGAAAATGTGAATCCATTAAAAAAAAAAAAGTGTTCCTTTAAAAATGCTACCCAATACTGATACAGTGGATAAGAATCTGCCTGACAATGCAGGGGACATGGGTTCTATCCCTGCTTCAGGAAGATCCCACAAGTACAAACAACTAAGCCTGTGCACAACTACTGAGCCTGTGCTTTAGAACCTGGGAGCCACAATTCCTGAGCCCATGGCACAGAACCGAAGACAGCACAACAAAAAAAATTAATTAAAAAAAAAAAAAGCTACCACAGAGTGACAGAGTCAGTCATTTCTTGCCCCAGGTCTCTTCTTCCTTTACCTCTATCTCAAGATAGGACAAGTGAAAGGGGTCACTCAGAAGTCAGTGAATCAAGCCACTGCCCCAGGCTCAACAGGTTTGCAAATGAAAGTCATCTTCTGCCACAAGTAATAAAGACACAAGCCTTATAGACAAGAGTTTTGAAATTCTCATCCTCCTCTGTAGAACTAAAAAAATCATCTGTATCCAAACAACTGGCCACACCTGGATCGAGCTTACAACTCTGTTCACCTATCTCCCTTATTTCATCTGGGTCTCTGTGTCTCTTTTTCTCCCCCTCTGCTCTCCTGCTGTTCCTGTCCTATTTCCTCCCTCACACGTATCCTGTCCCAGGCTGCTGCAATTCATTCCCCCTGGAAACGCTCTCCCTCTCTCTAACCTTCCTGAGTCTTTCAAAAATCCATACCTATGTCTGCCTCCTTTCTTCCCCCATTTCAGCTCCCTCTCTGCGTTCGAGATTACTCCCCTTCTCTCGCTGTGACTCTCTCTTCCTCCCCACTCTCTGGCAGGCCATGTGGCTATGCTTCCTCCCAGCCCTTTCTTCCTCTGCTCCTTACCCTTTGGCCTTTCTCTGCCAGCACCATGATAAAGCCGGCCACCTCAGATTGAGACTTGAACCCACCTGGCGGGACTCCAACCAGGTGAAAACACAACTCGGGACTCTAACCCAAGAGGCCTGGACTCAAACCCAGCCAAAACCCAGTTAGGGACTCTCCACCTCTGACGTCCCTGGAGATCTGGCTTTCTAATTTATTAATACTTCTCTATTTTACCCACTTGGCTATTTTCAAGGCTTAACCTCTTTGACTTGACTACCCCTTTGCAATCCCTCAGCCATTCTCAGAGTTCGCGTTGGTTCTCCCTGACGCTTTTCTCCTCAGTTTCAGTTATTTCTCTCAGTCCTTCTGACTCTGCTTCTCCTGATCCTCCCGCCTTCTGTATTTACTGAGTGGGCGACAGAAGGAGACGCCCCCGGACCGGAAGAGCACCTTTTCCGACCGAGTTGAATTGGACATGGAACAGCACTGGCTGTCACAGGGCTGGCCCAGGTCACCTACCTACGCGGGGTGAAGGGACGGGCTGGCAGGAAAGGGGGGGCCCTGCGGGGCACAAGGAGAGGCCTAGGAGACGCGAGGACAGAGAGGCTGGGAGGGAAGGGGTCTCAGGAGCGGGGCGGGCTCTCCCGAATCCCGGGACCGGAGAGAGGGCGCGGCCTCTCCGGGAGCGGGGGCGACGGGTCTGCCTCCAGCGGTGGGGAAGGCGACGCGGCGGGGCGCGACTCCAACTCGCGAGAGAGAGCTTTACTTGGCAAGGCCAGAGGTAAAAAAGGGTTTTAAGCAGGAAAATGTCGCCAAAACCGGTGTCTACGCGGACGCAGGGCCGAAACCGCCTCAGAAACTCTCAAAACCCAAACGAAAATATAACTGGGCCGCAACGGCAGCGGCAGCGTTTATTCGTGGCCGAGCACCGGGTGCCAGGGTTTTCAGGTCGCTGAGAATTCCCATACCCTGAGGACGAGTGAGCCGGCGTGGGACGAGCCTGCAAACTTACCCTAGAAGGAACCTTAGGCGCCGCTCGGGGACCTCGGCTCCGCGCTGTCCAACTTCCGGGTCTGTGTGAAAGGGCTTTTGGTATTAGAGCCGCGGCTTCCGACGAGGGGCGGGGCGAGCACCCGCTGCGCGCACTGCTCGTGGGAGGGGCGGGGCGCGGACGGGGGCGGGGCCTGTTACCTTGACAGGATTAAGTTACCCTCCGTAACACTGCTCAGGTAAAAGCTTCAAGTTATGTCGGAACCAAGATACTTCCTTTGAAGACTAAAAGGGTTTATTCTCAATAAAAAGCTGTTTTTCACAGCATGTTGTGCTCAGATCCTCCTAGTGAGGCTGAAGCAATTCAGGGATCTGGGAACTTGGGCAGTTTTAAGAAACAAGAATGGGACTAGTCTCTGTATTACAAATACAAAACTCTCCCTGGGTAGAAATGGGCTATTCCCTACTGACACCCGACAAACAGCAAACTCAGCATAGTGCTGAGTTCAACAATCTCAGGGTCAGTACCTGGGTGTCTGAGATGGAGGACTTAAGGGATGTGATCATTTGGGTCACTAACCACAGCCGTAAAAACAGCAAGACACTTTAAATGATTATAAACTGCGTTATTTTCTTTTATCCAACGTGTTTTAATTATTTCCCTGTCTAAACCCAACTCTCTAAGCAGTGACATAAAGGGGGTTGTATAAACAAGTCTTACAATGACAAATAACATTGTGTAAGCTTAAGCTACAGAGAAAAATTAACTGATATGTACACTGTGAAACGATTAGCACAATGTTTACCTAGCATCCATCATTTTGTATAGATAACCTAAAAAGAGAAAGCAAAATAGGAGAAAAAAACATTTCTTTTTCTTTTGATGAGAAGTGCATTATTCTTTACAATGCTCTATCCTATACTTCGAAGGAAGTGCTTAGTCACTCAGCTGTGTCGGATTCTTTGCAACCCCATGGACCCTAGCCTGCCAGACTCCTCTGTCCGTGGGACTCTCCAGGCCAGAATACTTGAGTGGGATGCCATGCCCTCTTCCAGGGGATCTTCCCAACCCAGGGATCGAACCCAGGTCTTGTGCATTGCAGGCGAATTCTGTACTGTCTGAGCCACCAGGGAAGCCTGACTGTTACGTATCTTTCTCAAAAACATGTTTAGGAAATTACACTAAACTAAATAATATCCATAATGTAATTTCAAATTGATTATATGTTCAGTATGAACAGAATTAGAAATTTTCACTTTCTATTTGCAAAGTGTAATATATTTTAGGTCTTTATTTTCTAAAGCGATGACAAATCTAGACAGCATATTAAAAAGGAGAGACATTACTTTGCCCACAAAGGTCTGTATAGTAAAGCGATGGTTTTTCCAGTAGTCATGTATGGATATGAGAGCTGGACCATAAAGAAGGCTGAGTGGTATAAAGAAGTGATGCTTTTGAACTGTGGTGTTGGAGAAGACTCTGGAGAGTCCCTTGGCCTGCAAGGAGATCAAACCAGTCAATCCTAAAGGAGATCAGTCCTGAATATTCACTGGAAGGGTTGATGTTGAAGCTGAAGCTCCAATACTTCGGTCACCTGATGTGAAGAGCCGACTCATTAAAAAAGACCCTGATGCTGGGAAAGATTGAAAGTGGGAGAAGGGGACGACAGAGAATGAGATGGTTGAATGGCATCAATATGAGTTTGAGCAAGCTCTGGGAGATGGTGAAAGACAGGGAAGCGTGGCATGCTGCAGTCCATGGGGTTGCAAACAGTCGGACATGACTGTGCAACTGAACAACAATGTTCTCTCAAATGTGGGTAACAAAGTCTGAAAAATAGTCTTCCAAAGATTTGGGATTTATGGATGAATGCCATACCCCCATCAAATCATGGGATCTAATCAACATTTTCAGAACATTCAAAAACGGCAGATTACACTCTATTTTCAAAAACACATGTCAAAATATATCTATCTTAGCAATATCTTCTTAGATGCACTTCCAGTAGCCAACTCCCACACTTAGGTTTGTTTCAGAGCAGGCTGTTTGATACGAAATCTCGTAGCCATTCTTTTCCTTATAGCTGAGTCAAAATCCTCAGCATGATCAGAAGCTCCCATCACTAGGACTTGGCACCTGGGATCCGTATCCAGTCCATCCCAAAGACTCATAAACTGAGCTTTCATCATGGCTAGGCTCCATGGTCAGAAACCGAACATTCTCATGATCAGATTGCTCAAGTCCTAATACCTGAACTCAACGTAAAGGTTTTCCCACACTCATTGCATTTGGGAGGTGTTCTCCAGTATGTTCCCCAACTTGTGATCTTTGGGTAAAAGCCATGCCACACAGTTTACATCTGTGTGCTTTCTCTTCAAGATAGATATTCTGCCATCTAGTGATAAATGAACAATAACATGAAGCCTCACCATATTCACTGCAATTTAAATCATGAAGTATTTGGTAAGTCTAAGGCACAACCTAAAAGCTATTTTAAGTTCAATACATTAGTACTGTTTGGTGCAGTACAAACAACTTGATTACTGCTGCAAGGGGAACCAATGAGAAAAGGTTGCTCACATTCCTGGCACTGGTGATGAACTTTTTTAAAATGAGTAGATTTTCAACGGCCTGACCACATTCAATATCATCTGTGCTCGATCCAGTGTGAATACTCTCATGAAGCATAAGATATGAACCACTGCCAAAAGCACTGCAACCTCAATTGCATTTTCAAGGGCTCTCACCTCTGTACATCATCTGATGGCAAATTAGGCTTGAAAGTACACTGAAGAATTTACCACACTCATTACGTTGCTAATGTTTCTTTCCAGTATGGATCAAAAGGTATGCATTTGGACTAAGTACTCTGAGACACTCACTACATTTGTAATGTTCCACTCTTCTATGAATTATCTGATTGTGAGGCTTCCACACACAAAAGCTTTGCCACACTCATGACATTTGTAGTTTCTTTTGAACTCTGAGAGTTAAAGATCAACATGAATCACACTTGGATGATGTCTCTCATTTATGGATTTTCTGATGTTTAGTGAGGTTTGAGACCTGAGTAAAGGCTTTTTCACACTCAAAACATTTGAAGGGTCTCGCTACAAAATGTACTCTCCGATGACTTACAAGGAGTGAATTTCGACTGAAAGACCTGCCACACATTACATTTGTTAAGGTTTCTCTCCTGTATGTATTCTCCAATGAAGCTGAAGATGTATTTTTTGACTAAAGGCTTTTCTGCACTCATTACATTTGTAAGGTTTCTCTCCAGTATGAATTACTTTGATGCTTTGCAGGGGTTGCCTTTTCACTAAAGTCCTTTCCACACTGATTACATTTGTAAGGTTTCTCTCCTGTAGGGATTCTCTGATGAATTAAAAGGTGTGAACTGTGGCTAAACAGCTTACCACAAAAATTACATTTATAACCTTCTCCCACTTTACTTTGCTTCTCTCCACTATGAACTCTCTGATGATCTGTGAGGTTGGTTTTTGACTAAAGACACTGCCACATACATCACATTTATATAATTTATATACTATATGAATTATCTGGTGTCTAGAGAGATTTGAGGAGCAATTAAAGCTTCTGCCACACTCATTACATTTGAAAAGTTTCTCTCCAGTATGAATTCTTTGATTATTTGCAAGAGTTGTTTTATGACTGAAGACCTTGTCACACTCATCACATTTGTGAGGTTTCTCTCCCTTATGAATTCTCTGATGAACTGCAAGGTGTGAATTTGTACTGAAGACCTTCACACATATGTCACACTTATGTAATATCTCATCTAAATAAATTATCTGATGATTCCTTAGAGACATGACTAAAGGTTTTCCTACACTCAATATACTTGGAAGCTCTTTCCCAGTGTGCTGTTGGATCTTGTGTCAGTAATAAAGGATGCAAAAAACCATTCCCAAATATATTAGAACGGTTAGTTTGGACACTAGGAGGTATTCCTTGAAGTGGTGAAGGTGACGAACTACTGTTGACAGACCTCATAACTTCATTACATTCAGAAATTATCCCGTCAGTTTGAAATATCTGCAGTTTATCCTGCATGTTTAATCCAAGCCTATTTACAAAGGGCTTGATTTCCACATCCTTTCTACACTGTTGACCTCTACCATCAGTGAGATTTTCATCATGAGTTATAGGCATTCCTTTGTTATTTCTTTCACCACTTCTCCAATGACACTCAAAGTCATACATATCTTCTTGGATTTCCTGAGGTAAAAATGTTTGATTTCATGAGTTTTAGGTCTTCCCAAGATTGCTGTTTGGAATACTTCTGTATCACTATCTGCTTTGGGTTGTAATTGGTTGACCACATGTATTGGATAGATATCTACAAGACATAAAGATTCCATTCACTAAAATTCATCAATAAGTGTCTGTGTCTATTACACTAAAAGTAATACTTATATCACAGTTATGAAACTTTTTCCAAATACGTAATATTTTTAATTTTCAAAAAATTGTGAAACTTTCCAAATATGAACTTAAAATTCTGAGAAATACTACAGCAATAAACTTGTTTACTAAAAATAAGAGTTGTAAAAGATAGTTCAATTTGATTTTAGGGAAGAATACTTGCAAACAGCCTATGACAAAAACACTTATACTAGAAAAACATGTCAGCTCACAAGAAAAACGCAATTTTTCCACCATGACTTCAAAGCATGTACTAATTAACAGTAAACATACTGCAGTCTCATAACTGAGGAGAAAAATGTATTCTACTATAGATATATTCTGCATACTTACTGTACACAAATAAATGCTAATGAACACACAATATACTGTAATGCTAAAACATCCAAAATGAGTTTATCTAATAATATGCTGCTGTTTAGAATTATAATATATGTACCATAGAGAAAAAAAATTCAACAGTACAGTTTTTATGAAACAAAGTATCTTTCTAAATATGTCCTACAAAATGACATACCCATAATAGGCATTTTGCAACATTAACATGTAAAAAAAAAAAGTATAGAAATAATTAAAGACTTCAAAGAAATTATAAGATACAACATCAGCATGCAAACCCAATTGGGTTTCTAAACATTAAAAATGAACAATCAAAGTAATTCAATTGACAAGAAAATTAAATAAGAATACTTAATCATAACATTATACAAGAAGGGAAGAATTTTTATCCTGCAAACTAAAGACTTCTGAAAAATAGAGAAGAATCAAATAAATGTCAATACCCCAGGCTTCACGGATATAAAGTTGAAATTGTCAAGATGTCAATACTAGTCAAAGTTAACGAAAGATTCAAAACAATCCCTAGTGAAATCCCAACACTGCTTTGCTTAAGAAACAGATGAATGAATCCTACAATTCCTATGGAATCACAGAAGACAATGAATAGCAAAAACAAACTGGAAAGCAAAGTCAGACATCTCACATTTCTTCATTTCAAACCTGATTCTAAAACTACACTAACCAAAGCAGTATGGTGCTGATGTGAAGACCTGGGGCACAACGGAATCCGAAAACCACTTCTGCCTGTGAGGTCACAGGATGTTCCACAACAGTGTCAAGACCAAGTAATGGGGGAAGGGCAACCTATGGAACAAAAGGTGTTGTGAAAACTGGATATTCACATATAGAATTTAGCTGGGGCATTATTATACACTATAGACAAAAATTAACTCAAAATGCTTCAAAGACCTAAAACTCAGTCCCTAGTGTATAAGGCTTCTACAAGTAAATGAACAGAAAATGATTCTTGACAGTGGATTCACTAATGATTTATCAGATACAACACCAAAAGCTCACGCCAACAAAATAAAAAGAGGTAAATTGCACACATCCTAATTATCAAACATTGTGCAGTAAACCATCCTCAGCAGTGAAAAAACAATGTACACTATAATACAAAAAATTTGCCAATCATATATTCAATAATAGTTTAACATCAAGAATACATAAATAACTCTAAAAAGTACTGATCACCCATTCCACCATAGGGGGTGGGGTAGCTTTCTCAACCAACCATCCCATGTATTGCAAATAAAATACAAAGAGTAACATAAAAGAGAAACTTAATGATCAAAATAAAAGACAATCACTTATAATGTATAAAAATATAAAGAAAGGAAAGTAGCAATGCCTTGGAAAAAAAATGATGGTTCATCACTGAAGTTATCAATCCACTACATAAGCTCTGTCATTAAGTTGCTACAAAATTAAGTGTGGAGGCAGAATGATCAATAGCACACAGGTGACAAGCATGCAGCATCAACAATAGTTTAGTCAACAGCCTCACAAATATGAGGGTGTGAACCTGGACAAGACCGTTGTTAGGAGAAGTTCCTACACCTCTTGGTGAGGCTCAAAGGGCATGATGATAATACACATGGTGATAGTGAACAACACTATCACAGTGCCCTTCACACAGGCTTTTCTGACATCACTCAAAGCCAGAAAAAGATGTACAAGTCAAGGTCTTCAGATACTTTCTCATATCACAAAACACGCTGACCACTATACTAAGCAGCTTCAAGTGGTAATTCTGTATGCAGCAGGAAAATATTACAACCAATAAGGGAAAGTATTCTCCTTTAAAAATTTTCTCTTACCCAGTAAACCCACACCACAGAGAGTCCATGAGGAGCTGCCCCTTAAACACAGGCGGATTACCACAACAAAGAAACTGGACATGACTTCAGACACTAGAACCACACACTTCAAAATCAAATTTAGAAGGAAAAATTATACAAACTAAGGAGAAAGCAAAGTCAGGAAGAGTCTACACTCCCAGACTAAATAGACCAGTACAAGAGCGGAAAACTACAAGATGTGGGGGTCTCACATCATAAGACCTTGAGATGGGACTACTTGGTCCACCCAGAGATGCCAAGCTAAAAGCCTGAAAGATTCACACATGTTCCCTTTGTTGGACTGCTGTCCTCACAGGTTTCCTAACTAACAGTCACAGAAGATCCAATCCACCAGGCTACTCCACACACCCTGACATGGTATGGCTGCAAAAGGAGAACAGCAGAAATGGCTGAGGGATCTCAAGAAGCAGACAGGGACTGAGACAGTTCCATACAGGTTCTGAGGTGCCAGATAAAATTAAAAGAGCAGCCAGTGTTTTCCCACTTTCCGATTCTATCTTCCAAATATGACAACTGTGATGAAAGCAGCACAGGATCAGGGGTTAGACGCTTGGGGCATCAGCTCTGATCTGTATGGACTAAGAATTGAGTAGCCAATAGATCCAAGCCCACAAAGAGAGAAGAGGGGGCAAGAGAACCCAGTAAGGCAGCCCACCTCATGCTCCTCAAACTCAAGCCACAACCAGCTCACAGCAGGGAGATGGCGAGGGTTATGGATCTTGATAGAAACCTTGCCTTTGTGTCTGATGGAGCTGCAGCACCACTGGAGGGTGAAAGAATACATGATACATGTTGAAGGACAGACTGATAACTCGGGGAAAAGTTAAGTTTCCTCTGAGAGTTTAATAAACAAACTTCTCTTTTGCCAAAGATCTGAGAGAGTCAATTCCTAGGTAGGTTGATAAGTCTGGGATACCCGAGGAGGAGAAAGGTGTCTGGGGCTCTCGAGGAGGAGATAGGGGTCTGGAATTCTCAAGGAGGAGAAAAGGACAAAGGTTTTCTTCTTTAAGCCCAGAGCTGATGATTACACAACAAAACAACTCAGCCTAAATTCTGATACTAAGATTATATAACAACAATGTATCCTGCTTCAGGACTATTCTTTCTTGAGAACCTTCTGACTAATCCTGTCATCTTAAAATGTAAATTGTCATGGCTGATTCATGTCAATGTATGACAAAACCCACTGCAATGTTGTGAAGTAATTAGCCTCCAACTAATAAAAATAAATGGAAGCAAAACAGAAAAAGACACACAGAAGTACAGAACAGACTTTTGAACTCTGTGGGAGAAGGTGAGGGTGGGATGTTGCGAAAGAACAGCATGTATATTATCTATGGTGAAACAGGTCACCAGCCCAGGTGGGATGCATGAGACAAGTGCTCAGGCCTGGTGCACTGGGAAGACCCAGAGGAATCGGGTGGAGAGGGAGGTGGGAGAGGGGATCGGGATGGGGAATACGTGCAAATCTATTGCTGATTCATGTCAATGTATGACGAAACCCACTGAAAAAATAAATAAATAAATAATAAATAAATAAAAATAAAAAAAATAAATGGAAAAAATAAAAATAAAATGTAAATTGTAGGAGTGGGTCTGGTAAGACCTTTACAACCTTGAGACATTCTTTTTACTTACTGTAATAACTAACTGAAAAAGTATATAGCTCCCTTGCTAAGACTAGTGAGAGGGGGCATTCTCCATCCCCCTTCTGATGTCTATGTCAGAAGCTTTCTCTGTCCTCTTTCATACTTTAATAAAACTCTGCTACACAAAAGCTCTTGAGTAATCAAGCCTAGTCCCCGGTCCCAAAGCTATATCTTCTTCAGAGATCACGAATCTGACATCATTCACCGTAAACTATCATCTCTATGTACCATTACAAGACGATTCCAATCACCATTAATGTGCTTTCCTCTCTGTCCTGTGATCTGATCTCTGTTCACACTTTTGATACATTCCCGTCCATTTGGGGTTTTTGTTTTGTTTTGTTTTGCTATTTTCACACCACTCATCACAATACTAGGCTCTTTCTCTTGCTCCAATATGGAGATGATGTTTAGATCAGAAATAGAAAATCCTGATTATCAGAACAAAGAAATGTAAAATGATTTCGGAAAATGTAAAGTGATTTTGGAAAAACCACAGCTCTTTGTTCAGCTGAGGAGTGAGAACAGTACAGGTGGGTCTGGAAAAATATTCCACAAATTCTTCCACTGCTGTGCCTCCTTCTATATACACAGGGAAGAGTGTAATATATGTATCTAACACCCTTCCAAGAAATAGTGAGTCAAAACCAAAGGACAGAAAACAGAAAATTGGATATTTTTTAAAACTTGGCATTCAGTTTTATACATAATTAAGCTCTGGGAAAATCTCTGATGTAACATGAAGTGGGCAGATCATTGGAAAAAAGGGTCATTTTACATTCGTGATGCCACATCATGTCTGTGTCAACAGGGCTCTAAGATCATGCAATGAAAACAGGCCTCCCAAGACACACATAGGGAAAAATGCAAAATACACAAGGGGAGATTCCAACATCCAAAGAGAAGCTATCCTCACCCACAGAGAGCAGGTTCTTCTAGGTCTCCAGCATCATGTCCCTGTACAAGGCCCTCTGAACAGGGTCCAGGCATTCCCACTTCTCCTGAGAGAATTTAATCACCACATCCTTGAAGGTTAACCATCCCTGAAATGAGAATATATTTCACCAATGGATCATGACAAGAGTTCTTATCTTCATAAAAAGTGAAAAGATGATGACAAGGGTAAGGATTTATTCAGATATGTTCTGCAAGAGTTGTGTTAAGGTATTTGGAAGGCTTCCCTGGTGGCTCAGAAGGTAAAGAATCTACCTGCGGTACAGGAGACCTGGGTTCAATCCCTGGGTCAGGAAGATCTCCTGGAGAAGGGAATGGCTACCCGTTCCAATATTCTTGCCTGGAGAATTCCATGGACAGAGGAACTGGCGGGCTACAGTCTATGGGGTAACAAAGAGTTGAACACAACTAAGCAGAGAGACTAACACACATTGTGTCCCTTAAATTCTTATGCATTTTCATAAATATATCTTTCAATAAATATGTTTTTTTCACTTTTTGTGAAGAATCCATGAAAAATATCTAATAACAAAAGGTTGTCTATGCAGAAGTGTCACATACTACGTTCTACACATTGAGAGATATTCAATACCTAAATGAGTTGCACTCTGAGCGGTGGCTTCAGAGATGACAAAGTCCAGCAATGGCTTTAAAGAAAAATCAAAATCATCAATTATGATAATGGCAGAAATAGCAATGACTGAAACTGTTTGAATACTTTAAGTCAAGAAGCTAAGTAATGACACTTATGCCTCAAAGAAATCAAGAAAATTTTTGAACATCTACATGAAACTGAAAGTACAACATTCCAGAATTTATAACATGCAGTGAAGGTTATAATAAAACTGAAGTCTACATGGCTAAGAAACTTCTCAGATGGTTCAGTGGTAAACAACATGCTTGCCAATGCAAGAGACCCAGGAGATTTAGGTTTGATCCCTGGGTTGGGAAGATCCCTGCAGAAGGAAATGACGACTCACTTAAGTATTCTTTCTTGGGAAATCCCATGAACAGAAGAGCCGGATGGGCTACAGTCCATGGGATGCAAAGAGTCAGACATTATAGAGCACACACACACACGCACGTGGCTAAATGGTTACCACAAAAAGGAAAAAGAAGTCCAATCAGAAACTATTTTTACATCGTAAGGAAGGAGAAGGAGAACAAACTAAATTCAGCTTTGGCAGAACAAAAGAATTAAAATAAGAAAGATTCAGATCCTGCAAACCCATTCCTGGGCATTTATCTGAAGAAAACCATAATTCAAAAAGACAGTGCACCCTAATGTTCACTGCAGCACTATTTACAATAGGCAAGGCATGGAAACAATCTAAATGCCCAGCAACAGAGGAATGGAAAAAGAATATGTGATACATATATACAAGAATATCAGACTGTCCGACTCTTTGTGATGCCACAGACTATACAGTCCATGGAATTCTCCAGGCCAGAATACTGGAGTGGGTAGCCTTTCCCTTCTCCAGGGGATTTTCCCAACCCAGGGATCAAACCCAGGTCTCCTGCATTGCAGGCAGATTCTTTACCAAATGAGCTATCAGGGAAGCCCGGATGAAATATTAACTCCTGCTTTAAAAAAAAAAAAAAAAGGAATGAAAGAATGCCATTTGCAGCTACATGCACGGAACTAGAGGAGGTGGCAATGGCAACCCACTCCAATACTCTTGCCTGGCAAATCCCATGGACGGAGGAGCCTCGTGGGCTACAGCCCATAAGAACGCAAAGAGTCGGACATGACTGAGCAACTTCACTTTCATGCACTGGAGAAGGAAATGGCAGCCCACTCCAGTGTTCTTGCCTGGAGAATCCCAGGAATGGGGGAGCCTGGTGGGTTGCCGTCTATGGGGTCGCACAGAGTCGGACATGACTGACGTGACTTAGCAGCAGCAGCATGGAACTAGAGATTATCATGTTATGACCAACCTAGATAGCATATTGAAAAGCAGAGACATTACTTTGCCAACAAAGGTCCATCTAGTCAAGGCTATGGTTTTTCCAGTGGTCATGTATGGATGTGAGAGTTGGACTACAAAGAAAGCTGTGCACCGAAGAATTGATGTTTTTGAACTGTGGTGTTGGAGAAGCCTCTTCAGAGTCCCTTGGACTGCAAGGAGATCCAACCAGTCCACCCTAAAAGAGATCAGTCCTCAGTGCTCACTGGAAGGACTGATGTTGAAGCTGAAACTCCAATACTTTGGCCACCTCATGCGAAGAGCTGACTCACTGGAAAAGACCCTGATGCTGGGACGGATTGGGGGCAGGAGGAGAAGGGGACGACAGAGGATGAGATGGTTGGATGGTATCATCAACTCGATGGACATAGGTTTGGGTGGACTCTGGGAGTTGGTGATGGATAGGGAGGCCTGGTGTGCCGTGGTTCACGGGGTCATAAAGAGTCGGACACGACTAAGCGACTGAACTGACTGAGAGATTATCATACTAAGTGAATAAGCCAGACAGAGAAAAATAAATTATCACTTATCTGTGAAATAAAAAAAAAAAATCCAATTGAACTTACACATGAAACACAAACAGACCCAGAGACATATAAAACACACACACAGGTGACCAAAGCAGAAGGTAGGAGGGATAAATCAGGATTTGGGATTAATACAGACACACTCCTAGGTATAAAACAGATACCCAACAAGGACCTACTACATAGCACAGGGAACTATACTTCATACTTTGTAATAACCTATAAGTGAAAAGGATTTGTCAAATATATGTAAATAAAACTGAATCAGTTTGCTGTATACCCAAAATGAACTGAACATTGTAAATCAACATACTTCAATAAAAAATTCCTAAGTAATAATACCTACAAATGACACATCATAAAATAAACAGGTAAATTTGTAGAAACATACTATCTAATCCTTAATCATAAAGCAAATAAAAATGGGAACCATATTATAACTAGAAACATTCAAGCAGTAATTAAAATCCTCAAACTAAGAAAAAACTAGGCTTAGATGCCATCTGTGAAATTATACTAAACCTTTACAAAAGAAGGACCTCTAATCCTGCCAAAAATATTACAAACAGTTGAAGATGCAACACTGACAAACTCACTGAATGGAGCCGACATGATTCTGAAATCGACCCAAGAAGACAAAAGAACAAAAAAATAAAATCCAATACTCCCTGAGGACTATTATGCAAAATCCTCAACAAAACGCCAGCAAACCAACTTCAACACCACATTAAAAAGATCTGACTTCATGACCAAATGAATTTTATTCATATAAGGCAAAGAGGACTCAGCAAACAAAAATCAATGTATACATCACATTAACAGAATAAAGGGAAAAAACAACACATAACCACCTCAACTGATACAGAAAAAAAGCATTTTACAAAATTCAACAATCTTTAAATATATATACACAAACTAGAAAAGATAAAGTATCTCAAAGTAAAATATACCATGTATGAAAAGAGCACACATTGTTCTCAGTGGTGAAAGACTGAAAACTTTTCTTCTGAAATCAGGAAGAAGGCAAGGACGCCCACTCTGCACCACTGTTCAACAAAGGACTGAAACCCCCAACAAAAGCAATTAGACAAGAAAAAGAAATCAAAGCTGCCCAAACTGAGAAATTAGAAAGTTACCTTCTTTCCTAGAGGACAAGGTCTTTTATGTATAAAGTGTAAAGATTCCACACAGACACAAAAAAACCCTGTCACATCAAATAACAATTTTAGCAAACTGGCAGGATACAAAAGTCAATATGCAAATGAGCTGCATTTCTCTACACAATGAAAAATGTCAAAAGAAAATCACAGAACAATTTTATTTACTATTGTATTAAAAATGGATGAAATATTTAGGAATAATTCACCAAGGAGGTAAAACATATACACTGAAAACTATTTAACCGCTTCTAAAAGAAATCCAAAACAAAAGAAATAAATCTAGGAGTCCTGGACTGGAAATCTCAGTACTCTTTAAATTTCCAAGTTACCCAAAGTGTTCCACAGATTTAATGAATTCATTATGAAAATTACAATAGAAGTGTTTGTGTATTGTCACCCTGCTTATTTAATTTATATGCAGAGTACACCATGAGAAATGCTGGGCTGGAAGAAGCAGAAGCTGGAATCAAGATTGCTGAGAGAAATAGCAATAACCTCAGATATGCAGATGACACCACCCTTACAGCAGAAAGTGAAGAGGAACTAAAAAGCCTCTTGATGAAAGTAAAGAAGGAGAGTGAAAAAGTTAGCTTAAAGTTCAACATTCAGAAAACTAAGATCATGGCATCTGGTCCCATCACTTCATGGCAAACAGATGGGGAAACAGTGGAAACAGTGTCAGACTTTATTTTTCTGGGCTGCAAAATCACTTCAGATGGTGATTGCAGCCATGAAATTAAAAGACGCTTACTCCTTGGAAGGAAAGTTATAACCAACCAAGATAGCATATTTAAAAGTAGAGACATTACCTTGCCAACAAAGGTCTGTCTAGTCAAGGCTATGGTTTTTCCAGTGGTCACGTATGGATGTGAGAGTTGGACGGCGAAGAAAGCTGAGTGCCGAAGAATTGATGCTTTTCAACTGTGGTGTTGGAGAAGACTCTTGAGAGTCCCTTGGACTGCAAGGAGATCCAACCAGTCCATCCTAAAAGAGATCAGTCCTGGGTGTTCATTGGAAGGACTGATGGTGAAGCTGAAACTCCAATACTTTGGCCACGTCATGCAAAGAGCTGACTCACTGGAAAAGACCGTGATGCTGGGAGGGATTGAGGGCGGGAGAAGAAGGGGATGACAGAGGATGAGATGGCTGGATTGCATCACCGACTCGACTGACATGAGTTTGAGTAAACTCCGGGAGTTGGTGATGGACAGGGAGGCCTGGCATGCTGCGATTCATGTGTTGCAGGGAGTCGGACACGACTGAGCAACTGAACTGAACTGTTTGCAGAAATAGAAAAAAACTTGCAAGAAGTCATAGTGACTCTCAAGGACCACAAACTGAAAAAATACTCTTCAGTAAGTAGAAAGAAGAAAGATGAAGGCCACCATTTTTAAAATTTCAAGCCATATCACAATATAATCCAGATGGGGTAGTACTGGTATAAACAAGGATTTATATACCAAGGGAAGAGAAAAGAATACTCAGAAATAACCATTTACATGTATTTAGTATCTAATGACAAGAATGCTAAGAAAACCCAGTGGAAAAAAGACAGTTGCCATAACAAATGGTGAATCTATGGGTTAAACAATGAAGAGGAAACCTCACCTGCATCAAAAGTAAAAACATCTCTATGCCAAACCACAAAATGAACACAGTGAAAAGACAAAATCTGAAGAATGAAGGCAATGAAAGTGAATTTCCAACTCTCTGAGATTTAGACTCATGTCACAGTTTCAAAGATGATGGAATAGCACACCCTCTATTACTGATGCCTGATTCTGAACTTTCCTTACCATTTCCAATCAAGATTTTGAAGTCAGTGCCTCACTCACTTAGCTTCAATTCCCTTAGAACAAATTTCCCTTTTTAGGTCTACTTCCAGATTTTACCATGTACTGTGCATGTTAACACCTGACTTCCTTGCACAGCTTCTTAATCCTGGTTGACAGAGAGCAGACTGCACACCCAGAAGAGCCCAAGGCAATCCCTGCTGCCCAAGAGCACTGAGACCCCTTCTCAAACCCGTGGATGTGAAGCCCTGCCCAGGATGGTGCCCTCCACACAAGGTCCAGGCCACTGGGTCATGGGGAGACGGGATCTAAGTGGAGACGACAGGCCCTGAGGGAAGTTCCCTGGTGAGTGTGCATGTACAGGTGTCAGGAAGGATACTTCAGAGTCAGAGATGATTAGTAAATCCAAAGAAGGGCATTTCAGGAAGGACAGACAGAATCAACTGAGAATATGACTTTACCTGAGAAAGAGCCATTCCTGTTTTCTTTCCTTTTTTCCTCCTCTTCCCAGCTTCTTCCTCAGACAATGTAAGCTTTTAGAAGTTCATCTTGCAAGTGGAAAACAGGCTGCTTAAGGCTTAGGATCAACATTCCCCCTCTGTTTGCCACAACCACAAAAACAGGAAGACCTCACCACGTGGAACAGTCCTTTAACCGTCCACTGTCTCAGGTGGGATTTCTGCCCTCCTATTTCTTCCCTCACACCTGTCCTGCCCCCTCTGCAACTAGTTTCTCCTCTTGCTGCTCTTCTCCCCACCCCCACCCTTCCAATTGTCCTAAACATCTATACATCTTTTTCTCCAACTCGGCTCCCTCTCTGCCTTCTAGTCACACCGCTTCTCTCCCTCTTACACTCCCACTCTGGGGCACTCCAGGTGTCTATGCTTACTTCCTCTTCTCTTCTAGTCAGCACCTAGCCCTGTTTCTCTCCTAGGATCACCCCTGTCAGCCCTCCTACCGCAGGCGCAGGGCCGCTGTCTCCTTGTCTCCAACTCCTGGAGATCCCACGCCTTTGTCCATTTCTCTTTCACCCACCCGCTACTTTAAGGGCTAAATCTATTTCATTTTGCCATCCCTTGGCAACTGCCTCAGCCATCCTGGGCGACCCCGTCGGTTCTCTCGTTTTCCACTTCTGAGTTTGCCTTTCACTCTCAGTCAACTGCTTCCTCTGATCCCCCTCGCCCATGTATCTACAGAAATGATGAGTAAATGAAACGCCCGCCTATGAAAAGAGCACATGTTCCAACGAGACGGACTCGTGACGGAAAAACACTGGGTGTCACACGTCCAGCCCAGGGCTGAGGAAAACGGACTGACTAGGGAGGCCTGCGGGGCAGAACGATAGGCCTGAGGAGACGCGAGGGCAGACAGGCTGGGAGCGAGGGGGTCTAGGGGGCCGGGCGGGCTCTCCAGAATCCCAGGACCGAGGAGAGGACGCGGCTTCTCCCGGAGCCGGGCTGTCGGCGCGACCTCCAGGGGCCGACAGGGTGAGGCGGTGGAGGTGGGCGTGCCCGAATCCACCTCGCGCCCGGGGACTTTACAAGGCACAGGCGTAGGTACTAACGGTTAAGCTTAAAGCAGGAAAATATCCCGAAAGGCGGTGTCTCCCGGGTCGAAGACCGAAAAGCAAACGGCAAGGATAAGCCTCACAGAGATTTCGAATACTCGACCTGCAACGGCGACCTCTCGGTTTATTTGGGGCGGAGGGCGGGGTATTGGGAAATTACTTGCGCAGAACCACCCGGACCCTGAAGATGGACATGGCGAGGGCGGGTTGGACTGCGAAGCGCGCAGCACACGTTTACCCTAAGAGAAAAAAACTCAATGGCCGACCTGTTACCTTCTCTCTCAGCCTTCCGCTTCCACAGGAAACCTGCGCACGCGCGGAATCCGAGGCGGAACTTCCGGGTCGGGAGCTGGGCGGATCGCTGCAGGCGAGGGGCGGGGCGAGGAGGGTCCAGGTCAGCAGAGCGAGGGCCAGGCGGGGCAAGGGGCCGGGAGGTCCTTACCAGTCCTGTGAGGCCCCATAAATTACAGCCTGTTTTTTTTAATCTGTTGCCTTTAACATCTAAATACATAGCATATTCTTCTATAATTACAATATGGAAATGTCTATGAAGAAAATAAACTTCTTGTCATACGTTGAGGAAAGAACGGTGGTAGTAGTGAAAGTCGCTCAGTCGTGTCCGACTCTGCGACCCCATGATCTGTACAGTCCGTGGAATTCTCCAGGCCAGAATACTGGAGTGGGTAGTCTTTCCCTTCTGCGTGGGATCTTCCCAAGCCAGGGATCTAACCCAGGTCTCCCGCATTGCAGGAGGATTCTTTACCAGCTGAGCCACAAGGGAAGCCCCTGTTAGTAAGTCATCCACTGTTTTACCAACAACATCTAAGCAGCCAGGGTATGGTCAGTGTTTGGCCACAGACTGAAAAGCCTGCAATCCGTGCATACCTTTGATTTCTTCTCTTAGTGCCTGTTGGCTGCTGGACAGTTTTCTTCTCCTTAAATTCTTCCGATTTAATTTGAATTTTATACATTCCCCCACAGCCTCCTGGAAATTTTGAGGATTTGGGTCACTTTGCGCTCCCCCTCGGAATGCGAGGAAATCATGCAGTGGGCACAGTGGAGAAGAGGAAGGTGGTGGGCTACGGGGACCAGAGGCGCTGCTGTGGCGGGGCTCCACGCCGCCACGCTGGCAGAGGCGGCCGGCCTTCCCAGGTCGCTGTGTTACCTCCTTACACTTTCAAGGCAAAAGCTTCTAACTTTGTAGACCAGTTATGTTGGAAACTAGGATATTTCCTCCTAACATAGTAGAAAAGTTTCAATAAAGATTTTATTTTCATTTTTAAATGTTTTTGAAATTATGAAAGTATGACAACACATTTACATGAGGCTTTGAAAATAGTTGCAGTTCCACTATATAATTTTTTTAAGTAGACAAATTAAGATTTTTAGGTGGAATTTAAATATTAAACTCTCAAAAATTAATAAATGGACAGGAAAGTAGGATATAGAAGACCTGAAAACAACTGTGAACCAATTCAACATAATTAAGACTTATACAATTTCACACAACAGCAGGATACAAATTTTATTCAAGTTCCCATAGACTATTAACCGGGAGACACTGGAACATGACGTAAAACAAGGTGCAAAAGTTTCATGGCCTAAATAAAGGGTATTGAAATCATATAGGGCCTGTTCTCTTAATACTGTGAAACTATGTGAGAAATCAATACCAACAGGTATTTGAAAATAACCCACATATTTTCAAGTGCAATAAATAAATAAATAAATGGTTTTGTCAGCAGGTTCTTGCCTGTCCTGCTCCTGGCAATTCAGGGGTTGGGAACCTGGGTCTCCACAAAGTTCCTGTTGGACGGTAACTGAATGCAAAACATTTCCTCCCATTAGAATAACTTAAGCATCTTAGGAAAACAAGAGATTTTTCTGGATTTCTCTCTATACTGCAAACTAAAATAAGAAATACAACACTATCCCTGGGGAAAACGTTCCATTTTACAGTGGCATCCTGTATAACATTTTCCCTCTTTGTTCCTCATTCACCTGGAAGGGCAAACTCCACACGGCTCAGTTCCAGAGACACAAGGTCAAAACCTACAGCATGAGACTAGACGACTAAGGTATGTGATATCTTCCGTCAGTACCTTTTGCTTTTTCTATTTCAAATTGACAAATTTTACTAACCATTGCTTTAAAAAGAGCAATTTTCACTCATCAGTTGCTAAGTCAAATCTGACTCTTTACAACTCCATGAGCTGCAGCACGCCAGGCTTCCCTGTCCTTCACTATCTCCCATGGTTTTCTCAAACTTGTGTTCACTGAGTGGGTAATGCCATCCACCCATCTATCCTCTGTCGCCCTCTTCTCCTGCCCACAATCTTTCCCAGCATCAGGGTCTTTTCCATTGAGTCCGCTCTTTGCATCATGTGGTCAAAAAGAGCAATACATCTTTACAAATTGATGAAAACCGTATTGTTCCTTTAGGACACATTCTAAGCTTCTACTGCTCTCCACACAACAGGCCAATAATTGAGAGACAAGTCGTTGGGGCAGGAATAACAACTTTATTCAGAAAGTCAGCAAACCGAAAATATGGTGGACTTGTACCCCGAAAATCATCTTACCCGAGTTGGAACTCAGTCCCCTTTTATACTAAAAGAGGAGGGAGTAAAGTCAAGTCAAATTCCTTTGAACCTAAGGAATCGAACAGTTAAGTAACAGAGCACAACCTAAACAAACATCAAGGAATCTGAAGAGCAATCAGTCAGTTCAGTTCAGGTCAGCGGGTCAGTCGTGTCCGACTCTTTGCAACGTCATGAATCACACCACGCCACGCCTCCCTGTCCATCACAAACTCCCGGACTCTACCCAAACCCATGTCCATCCAGTCGGTGATGCCATCCAGCCATCTCATCCTCTGTTGTCCCCTTCTCCTCCTGCCCCCAAGCCCTCCGAGCATTCGGGTCTTTTCCAATGAGTCAACTCTTCGCATGAGGTAGCCAAAGCATTGGACTTTCAGCTTGAGCATCAGTCCTTCCAATGAACACCCAGGACTGATCTCCTTTAGGATGGACTGGTTGGATCTCCTTTCAGTCCAACGAACTCCCAAGAGTCTTCTCCAACACCACAGTTGAAAAGCATCAATTTTTCGGTGCTCAGCTTTCCTCATCGTCCAACACTCACATCTATACATGACTACTGGAAAAACCATAGCCTTGACTAGATGGATCTTTGTTGGCCAAGTAATGTCTCTGAGGTTTCTCATGATGTACTCTGCATATAAGTTACATAAGCAGGTTGACAATATACAGCCTTGACGTACTTTTCCTATTTGGGACCAGTCTGTTGTTCCATGTCCAGTTCTAACTGTTGCTTCCTGACCTGCATACAGGTTTCTCAAGAGACAGCTCAGATGGTCAGGTATTGGGATCGAATCCAGGTCTCCCTCATTGCAGGCGGATTCTTTACAAACTGAGCTGTGAGGGAACCCCTCGGGGATTTTAGCAAGAGTTATTTTACAGATTGCGTAATGATTCTTGCTCTTCCAAAAGACAACACAAAATCCACTCCATGGAGTCAATGCTGTGGGGAACCGTCTGGATCCCACCTCCAGGACCAATGCACCCATCCCTCCCTGTGGGCTCAGCTCAGGCCTTGATTCTAACACACTGCAGGGGAACAGTCCTCTTCCCAATTCCACTTTCTTCCTTCCTTCTCAGGTGTGATCATGACTTTCCCAATCAACCAACTCATGCAAACTTCAGTCACAGCATCTGTGTCCCAGGGAAACTAAGCTAAGACACTGTGGCATGCCCACCCTTCCAGGAAACCCACAGTTAGCTATGAGCCCACATCCAGGTCCTCCAGTCAAAGCTGAGACCACCCTTGTCAACAGTTCCACACAACATGATCGCACAACTGTTGCAGGGAAAACCAACTGTGATTCCAAGTTGGAACGGTTTCTTTGCCTTGCTTCTCACTGCTGTGGTTGTTGTAATCATCCATAATGGCCGGCCTCAGAGGACCCTACCTCTTGGCCTGACTGTTCAACTAAAGTGCCTTTGGTGAGCTCACAGGGAGATACTCTGACCTCCCAACCTGTGAATGGTTGCAGGAAAGAAGAGATGAACACAGAAGGCTGGATGTCCCTGAGATGTACTGCAAGACGGATGGTCCTTTTGACCTTACTTCCCCACTGCCTCTCCCTCTCCATCCTCCCTCTGACTTTATTTCCTCACTGCTTCTTTCTCTACTTTCATAAAAGAATCTGACATCCAGACACCAACAAGTTGGCTATTTTGAAATATTAGTTAGCCATCTTCTTGGTTGGCTGGTTTTCAAAATGAAGTCCCATTGTTTGCCTCAAGAAGTCGTATCCTGGAAGCACTGGCCTCTCTCACAGGCAGCAGAGCGAGCTTGAACTGGGTCACACCACTGTGCTTGCAACACACACATACACCATTCAGAGGGCTCATCCAGAGGCCGAAACTTGCCTCCTCTCACACCTCTCCTAGACCCCCGATAGCTTCCTCGCCACTTCTCCACATTTTGTCACCGCTTTTCTGTGCTCTGTTGAGCAACAGGGCTAAACAGCAGAGACCACTGGGCCTGCGCATCACAGAGAAACACACAAGTCACAAATGGAAAGGCACTGGGCACTCAGTATGGAGACCAAGAAACTGGCCCTCCTGGGAAAACATGCCAGGAACTGGGGATATCCCAAGGTTTTAAAGGTCGTTGAGATTTGGCTCAATTGGGCTCAGTTGAGAAGTCATTGAGAAAGGCCCCAATCTCACTGCCGCCTGTTGTCCCTCACTGAGCTAATTGGAAGATACCCCAGCTCTTTTGGAAGGGGGGGCTCCTTCATAGCCCCTTAGATTCCAAAGCTTCTGGCCACTCTAACCACAGTAAAATCAGTTATCCCCCACTCTGAGTAGATAAACTGCTGAAAGCAATGCGTTTCCTCAATACAGCCCTCATTCTGAGTCTCCCATTAACATGAAAAACAATCCTCACATGATTCTATCCTTAAGATCTTATTATCCAATCAGCCCACAAGTTGCACACCAAGACCTGAGCCTATTAATAACCCTGTCTCTACATCCGACACAGCTCTGTACAATACTCATGTCACTGACTTCACAATTCTAGGACAACCTCCCTTCTCCGATTAATTTTAATTAATGAAGACAACCCAAATCTACTCAACTCTATCAAAGGTCTGTTAGCTAGAAGCATTTTCAACCAATTCTTTATTTCTGACAATATTCCACCAACAACATTCCCACAAATAACCAGGCCTCATTACTTGAAGCTAACTGCTCCTTGTCCACCGGCCCCACATAATCATCTTAGGTTTAGTGTAGCACTGACAGTCAACCTTGAGGCACAAAATCTAAAACTATTCCTCAAATGTCTTCAGATTCTCAGATCTCTTAAGATATTTTCCCACTATATACACCACTTTCCACTGTACTTGTCAGCAGTCCATAAATCAGCATTATCCACACTGGGTCTCACTGACTGGAAAACTACCAACCAAAACTCACTTCTTTAATTCAAATAAAACACTAGTATCAGACCAAAGAGGCTTCCCAGGTGGCTCAGTGGTAAAGAATCCTGCTGCCAATGGAGATGCAAGAGATGGGGGTTTTATCCCTGAGTCAGAAGATCCCCAGGATTAGGAAACAGCATCCCACTCCAGTATTCTTGCCTGGGAAATTCCATGGACACAGGAGCCTGGCGGGCTACACTCCATGGGGTCTCAAAGCCTCGGAAATGTCTAAGCATAGAGACCATTTTATGTTTTTCTCTGATTCTAGAGCTCATACATGTAACCAGCATCACTAAAAATAACCTCCTAAAATGAAGAGTCTCTGTAGTCAATTTATGACCCTGGTCATATAAACCAGAAAAGGACAGTAATACGCCTCCCTAACACTCGAGAAAGAACTCGAGCTCCACCACCAGTTGCAAAGATTAAATTCTCAGCTAGTTTCTGAACAACTGTTTTGGTATATTTACAAAATTATCAAGTGCCATGCATCAATTATAATGACTTTCCCCCAATAAATTACTATATATTTCTTGGACGATATATGTTTTCCTCAGGAGTTTACACTGAAAGGAAATTAGACCACGGGCCTCTCAAGGCAACAACTGAATTTACTTGAGGAGGAAAGGTTTGGGGATTAGGAAGGTCCGAAGTCACCCGAGACCACAGATACGGAGTAGAGGAGACCCTATGGGCGGAGCTTAACAAGACTAAAAAGGATAAAAACAGTACCTCACTATTCCCGGGGAGACCGCACCTACCAAGTCTCGGCTTCAGGAATTGCTGTAAACAAACATCATTCAGGTGAAGACACCAGAGACTCCCAAGCAGTAGGTTCCAGAGGAAAGGGAGAATGAGGGGCGGAGCCTAGGACACACGCCTCCGTAGGACGCGTGAGGGGCGGGGTCCAGCGGGCCCGGACAGGGGCGCGCGAAAGCTTACCTGCTTGTTCCTCTTTTTGGTTCCAGAGGTGTCTTGTCAGAGTTAAGCAGTACTTGAGAGTCTCTCACGTCTTGTGTTGCAGCATTGATTGCTCATTAGTTTAAGTAACTGTAAACATTTTTAATAAAACCTTAAAATTCTGTGGGATAATCACAATGGAAAGAAAGAAGCTATTGGCGTAACATTTGAAGTCCTGCATATCCGATGACAGAGGATGAGATGGTTGGATGGCATCACCGACACAATGAGTTTGAGTAAACTCCGGGAGTTGGTGATGGACAGGGAGGCCTGGCGTGCTGCAGTCCATGGGGTCACAGAGTCAGACATGACTGAGAGACGGAACCAAACTGTACCTGGAGTCCTGCTGATGAGGCTGAAGTGATTTCAGACGACTGGGAACTGAAACTTGGTCTGCTTGCCAGGTTGGGGTTGGGTGGGGGTTGATGTGGGGTGCTGGTGGGGTGGGGCTGGAAGTGGGGTGCTAGCTGAACCCAGGAATATTCCTGCAATTAGAATTAATTTAAGCAGTTTAAGTAAACAAGGACTGGCTTTGTGTAGTGATGACAAGCTAGAATTTGAAACACAAAACTCTTAGAAAGGGCTACTTCATACAAACACTGCTGAGAAAAATGTCTTGACATTCCACTTCTCCAAGGATCAAGCTTATTAGTCACTGCAGGGGCCCTGAGTGCACCCTGAGGGGAATGCAGGATTAAGAAAAGCAGGCACCATACTGTGCTTTGGACAGTCTAGCCTTGGGATTTCAGGAAGGGTCTCTTGGGTCCATCCATGTCTTCGGCAAGTCCAGATAAGTTTGGGGGAGTCTCTCCTGGTTTTCAGATCTCCCAGTTATTGGTTGATGACCCCAATTTTGTTTGGCAGTGTTTTAACATACATAGCACCCAGTTAAAAGACACTGAGTAGAACCTCCCTGGTGGTGCAGTACTAAATAATCTACCTGCCAATGCACAGGACCTGGGTTTGATCCCTGGTGTGGGAGGATGCCACGTGCCTCACAGCAACTAAGCCCGTGCAACACAAGTACTGAGCCTGTGCTCCAAAGCCTGTGCTCTGCAACAGCAGCAGCCCCAGCACTGAGAGGCCTGCACACAAGTAACCAGAAAGTCGCTTCTGCTGCTGCAGCTAGAGAAAGCCCACGTGCAGCAAAGAGAGGCTCAGCTCAGCCCATAGAACAGACAGACACTGAGTCCTCTGGACCGACCAAAAGAACCTTCAAAACGCCAGTCTCCAACCATACCCCAGCCAAGGTTACGTGGAGAATTCACAGCCCAATTGCTGCAAAAAGACAAAGAAGCCAGCACAATGAAGACTCAGCAGAGCCAAAGATAAATTTTAAAGATTATTAAGGGACAAACAGACTGGTTCCAAATAGGAAAAGGAGTATGTCAAGGCTGTATATTGTCACCCTGCTTATTTAACTTATATGCAGAGTACATCATGAGAAACGCTGGGCTGGAAGAAGCACAAGCTGTAATTAAGATTGCCACGAGAAATATCAATAACCTCAGATATGCAGATGATACCACCCTTATGGCAGAAAGTGAAGAGGAACTAAAAAGCCTCTTGATGAAAGTGAAAGGGGAGAGTGAAAAAGTTGGCTTAAAGCTCAACATTCAGAAAACTAAGATCATGGCATCCGGTCCCATAACTTCATGGGAACTAGATGGGGAAACAGTGGAAACAGTGTCAGACTTTATTTTGGGGGACTCCAAAATCACTTCAGATGGTGATTGCAGCCATGAAGTATGGCGCTTACTCCAAAAAAAAAAAAAAAAGACACTTACTCCTTGGAAGGAAAGTTATGACCAATCTAGATAGCATATTAAAAAGCAGAGACGTTACTTTGCTAACAAAGGTCCATCTAGCCAAGGCTATGGTTTTTCCAGTGGTCATGTATGGATGTGAGAGTTGGACCGTGAAGAAAGCTGAGCGCCGAAGAACTGATGCTTTTCAACTGTGGTGTTGGAGAAGACTTGAGAGTCCCTTGGACTGCAAGAAGATCCAACCAGTCCATCCTAAAGGAGATCAGTCCTGGGTGTTCGTTGGAAGGACTGACGCTGAAGCAGAAACTTCAATACTTTGGCCACCTCATGTGAAGAGTTGACTCATTGGAAAAGACCTTGATGCTGGGAGGGCTTGGGGATAGGAGAAGGGGACGACAGAGGATGAGATGGCTGGATGGCATCACCGACTTGACAGACATGAGTTTGAGTAAACTCCGGCAGTATTGTGATGGACAGGGAGGCGTGGCGTGGTGTGATTCATGAGATTCCAAAGAGTCGGAAACAACTGAGTGAGTGAACTGAAATGAACTGAGAGAAAACTTTTAATAAGAAATGTATTCTTCTTTATAAAAGTTTCCGTTCCATGCCTATGATGACAAAGCTTCAAAAATTTATATGAGAAAAACTTGTTTACATCATAATATATAATTAAGCCAATACTTCAATGTAATGGAATGTCAAATTTCTATATGATCACTTGACGGTGATTAGGCAATTTACTTCTTGTTGAAAAATTGGAATATATTTTCTCTCATGTCTTTGTTGTCTGTTTCTGAAAGATCTGTCACTTGTGGACAACAAAGCACATTGTCAAATATAAAGTCTTAAGACACTAGAATTTGTTTTCACCAAAATTATCAACGTGGCACTATTTATAAATATTTCTATGTGTACTATCTAACTGAACTCAAGTCTTAAAGGAACTGTCTTTAAATTTACAGGGCACCTACTATGTTCCTTGTCATTGTCTACGTGCATTATAATGTGACAAAAGTCTAAAAATAACCCACAGACTTATGTATTTGTTAGTGGAAGGCAGGAAAGAAATGTAAATTAAATTAGATCTGGGTCATAACATGTGGATAGAAAAAGTAACGCTAAGGAAAAACTATTGAAATATACAAAAGAAATAGGATGCCAGTATTTAAGAGATTAGCACTGAAATATATATATTACCATATGTAAAAGAGCCAGTGGGAGTTTAATGTGTGAACAAGTGGTCTGTGACAATCTGGAGGGATACAGTGACAAGAGACGTGGGTTCAGGAAGGAAGGGATGTATGTACGCCTATGGCCTATTCAAGATGTACAGCAAAAACTATCACAATATTGTAAAAAAAAAAAAAAAATTTACTGATGGTGACTTAGGGCTGAACACAGAATCAAAGCTTTCCCACACTTAACACATTTGTGTAGTTTTCCTTCAGGTTGAACTTTCTGAGGGTCAAAAAGTTAATGTATTTTACTGCATTCTCTACATGTGTAAGTTTTCACTGCAGTATGGATTCTGAGATGATCTGCAACGTCATTCCTTGTGACTGAAGGGTTTGCCACATAAATAACGTGTATGTGGTTCCTCTCCTCTATGAAATGCCTAATGGGCAGTTCATGCTGAACATGCACTAGAAACTCTGCCACATTCATTTCACTTGTATGTTGTCTATACAATATGAACTCTGAATTATAAGGCCTGAACACTGATTAAAGGCTTTGTACCACTCACGACATTTGCACTAAAATGTTTCTCACAAAATAACAGTAAATACGTACTTACTGGGGCTCCAGGACAGGCACCTTTGCGGTATATGCAGGTTCCTAGTCAATCCAGCCCCTGGACTGCTTCCTTCTTTGAAGCAGAATAGAAGGCATGCAGATTTTTCTTGGGGATTGGGCAGTTTTTCTCCCATCCTCTCTCACCTTGCCTTCTATATTAATGCTGACTTTGAAAACAAGATTTTGTGAAGCAGGATTTCTGTTCCAAAAGGAAGAGCTAAGACAAGAAAGGAGGAGGTCAGAGGGGAAAGTACGTGTTGATCGCTTCAAGATTCAGATGGAAGTCTAGTTCTCACTGACCAGCTCCGGGTGTGATACTAGAGAGTTGAACTTCTTCAGGCCTTGTCCCTTGTACTAAACCATATATTTAGAGAGGAGACTTCTTTTCTTACCAGAACATTCCACTGACGCAAGGGCTTTATATAGAAAGGCTTTCACTTTGGGGTTCCTTGAGTTTAAAAGATGACTTTTTATGAGCCAGTCTTTGTTTTTTTCCCTTAATGTAGAAAACATAAGTGTACAGATAATTCCTAGAAGTGAGTTCACTTTGAAGACTGTGAAAAGATTGAATGTCATACACTACTCATTTTATCAGTTTATTCCAATATGTTCATGTTCATACCAGGATGAAAAGAAAACCAAACCTCTATGTAAAAGGTAAGCACATTTTTAAGACAAAAATGTTGTATTTCTTCAGTGCAGACTTATTATAAATACCTTATAGAACCGAGTCTTAACCTGTTTTGATTTTTTTTTTTCTCTTCCCTGAAAGAGTTATGCAGTTGTTGAAGCTTCTAACCAAGGAAGAACTTGAAGGACTGGGAGATTTGGTCCCCTTGTCTCCAGGATGTGACTATAAGTTCCCTCCCTCCATCCCGTTAGGTATTGTTAAATGTAGCAAAGGGATTTTTAGCTTTCATAACCCAAATGAAGAAAGTGGATTTTTTTTTTGTTTGCTTGTGGATTTGTGTAATCATTGATGGCTAAGTTTGGCTGATTGTGATATAAAGAACAGCTTCTGTTTTCTGTATTTATTCATATACCAGAAATAGTGTTTATTGTTATATAAAGACTATAAAAATTTTCATAAGCCTTTATATTTTGAACTCTTTATTTAAACACTGTTGGGAAATGTGGCATAAATTTTGTGTCATTATTTAATAAACTGTAGTAATATATACTAACAACAAAAATTTTTTTTAATAAAATGTTTCTCACAACTGTCACATTTCTAATGTTTCTCTCTAGTATGAATTCTCCGATGGATTCTAAGTTCGTCAGTTCAAGTAAAGCACCGGCCATATATATCATATTTACATGGTTTTTCTCCTGTCTGAACTGCCTGATGATGTTATGGATGACTGTGCCTAAATGGTTTGTCACAATTCTTATATTTCTAAGGTTCTCTCCAGTATGAATTCTCAGATGAACTGCAAAGTTTGCATTCACACTGAAAGCCCTGCCACATATACCTCACTTATCTGGTTTCTCTCCCGTATGAACTCTCTGATGAATACCAAGGTTAACCGTACAAACAAACGCCTTGCCACATACATCACATATATATGGTTTCTCTCCAGTATGAATTCTCCAATGAAGAACAAGTTTTGCAGTCTGATTAAAGTCCTTGCCGCCACACATCACATTTTTAAGATTTCTCTCCAGTATGAACTCTCTGATGAACAGCAAGATGTCCAGTACGAGTAAACGCCTTGCCACACACATCACATTTATATGGCTTCTCTCCAGTATGAATTCTCCGATGAGCTGCAAGGCTTGCAGTTTGACTAAAGCCTTTGCCACATACATAGCATTTATATGGTTTCTCTCCAGTATGAACTCTCTGATGAACAGCAAGATGTCCAGTACGAGTAAATGCCTTGCCACACACATCACATTTATATGGCTTCTCTCCAGTATGAATTCTCCGATGAGCTGCAAGGCTTGAATTTATACTAAAGCCTTTGCCACATACATCACATTTATGTGGTTTCTCTCCAGTATGAATTCTCCAATGAACTGCAAGGCTTGAATGTGAACTAAAGGACTTGCCACATACATGACATTTATATGGCTTCTCTCCAGTATGAACTCTCCGATGAACTGCAAGGCTTGAAGTTTCACTAAAGCCTTTGCCACATACATCACATTTATATGGTTTCTCTCCAGTATGAATTCTCTGATGAACTGCAAAATGTGTAGACTGATTAAAGGCCTTGCCACATACATCACATTTATATGGCTTCTCTCCAGTATGAACTCTCCGATGAACTGCAAGGCTTGAAGTTTCCCTAAAGCCTTTGCCACATACATCACATTTATATGGTTTCTCTCCAGTATGAACTCTCTGATGAACAGCAAGATGTCCAGTATGAGCAAACGCCTTGCCACACACATCACATTTATATGGCTTCTCTCCAGTATGAATTCTCCAATGAATTGCAAGCCTTGAAGTTTCACTAAAGCCTTTGCCACATGCATCACATTTATATGGTTTCTCTCCAGTATGAACTCTCCGATGAACTGCAAGATGTGGAGACTGATTAAAGGCCTTGCCACATACATCACATTTATATGGTTTCTCTCCAGTATGAATTCTCCAATGAACTGCAAGGCTTGAATTTGAAGTAAAGGACTTGCCACATACATGACATTTATATGGCTTCTCTCCAGTATGAACTCTCCGGTGAACTGCAAGGCTTGAAGTTTCACTAAAGCCTTTGCCACATACATCACATTTATATGGTTTCTCTCCAGTATGAACTCTCTGATGAACAGCAAGATCTCCGGTATGAGTAAACGCCTTGCCACACACATCACATTTATATGGTGTCTCTCCAGTATGAATTCTCCAATGAACTGCAAGGCTTGAATTTGAACTAAAGGACTTGCCACATACCTGACATTTATATGGCTTCTCTCCAGTATGAACTCTCTGATGAACAGCAAGATGTCCAGTACGAGTAAACACCTTGCCACACACATCACATTTATATGGTGTCTCTCCAGTATGAATTCTCCGATGAACTGCAAGGTTTGCAGTTTGACTAAAGGCTCTGCCACATATATCACATTTATATCGTTTCTCTCCCATATGGAATCTCTGATGAACTGCAAGCTTTGCAGCTTCATTAAAGGCCTTGCCACATACATCACATTTATATTGTTTCTCTCCAGTATGTACTCTCAAATGAACAGCAAGGTGTGAATTTACTCTAAAAGTCCTGCCACACACATCACATTTATATGGTTTCACTCCAGTATGAAGTCTCTGATGAACAGTAAGGCTTCCAGTATGACGAAACGCCTTGTCACATACATTGCATTTGTATGGCTTCTCTCCAGAATGAATTCTCTGATGAACTGAAAGGCTTGCAGTTTGACTAAAGTCCTTTCCAGAAACATCACATTTATATGGTTTCACTCTGGTATGAATTCTCTGATGATTTTCAAGGTGTGTACTTTGTTGAAAGCAGTGATCACACACACCACATTTATATGGTTTCTCTCCAGTATGAATTTTCTGACTAACTGCAAGGTTTCCAATTTGAATAAAAGTCTTCCCACATACATCACATTTATGTGGTTTCTCTCCAGTATGAATTCTCCAATGAATTGCAAGTTTTGTAGTTTGATTAAAAGCCTTGCCACACACGTCGCATTTATATGGTTTTCCTCCTATATGGATTCTTTGATGTCCAGTGAGTTCTGAGTCCTGAAGAAAGGTTATGTCACACTCATTACATTTGTAAGGTCTTTTCTTTTGTGTTTCATGGTCTGGTGACAGTTCTGAAGGATGCATAACAGCATCCTCATGTTTATGAGAAAAGCCTTTGCAGACATTACGAGTTCTCTGAGGTGGTAAACCTGTGGCCCTGACATTTGTCACAACTTGAATACATTCAAAAATTATCCCTTCAGATTGTACCACCTGCAATTCATTCTGAAAGCTTGATCCGTGCCTCTCAAAAGGTCTCCTTCCTACATCACTTCTACTAGGATGATGTCTTCCATCAGTGAGGTTTTTGTTATGGGATGTAGACATTCCTTTGTCATTTCTTTCATCATCTGTCCACAGACAATCAAAATCATGTATATTTTCCTGGATGTCCCTCAGGTGAAAATCTTTGATTTCAAGGCTTTCAGCTCTTCCAAACATCACTCTTTGAAAAATCTCCCCTTTACCACTGTTTACTTTTGCCTGTAATTTCTTGATCTTATCTATATGAGACATATCTATAAGACATAAAGAACCACAGGTATTCTATTAGTAACAATTCATAAATAAATTATTTCTTGTCGAACACATGACATTATACCATGAGTCATATTCGTCCTGAAAATAATTATGAATCTTCGCAATGATGATCTTAAAACTATAGAACACTAAAGGAATAGAACTCTTTAAAAAGGAGTGATCATATGCAATTCAAATTAATTTTAGGGTAGTGTAGTTTCAAACACAATCAGAAAACATTCATTTTATGCAAACTCATGTCAGTTCACAAAGAAAACATATTTCCCCACCATGACCTCAAAGCTCATCCTACTTTGTCCTAAACACATTGCTCTCTCATAATTGAGGAGAAAATAATGGTATGTTGTACACACTTTATGCATCCTTATACATGTTTAAATGGTGAAGAACATACAGGACTAGAGAGGTGACTCAGAGGTAAAGAAACCGTCACCAAGAATAAGTTGATGAACAACAGATACTGAGCCTGTATGGCAAAACTGCTCACACCCGTGTGCCCAGGGCCCATGCTTCACAACTAAAGAAACCACCACAAAGAGAAACCGCGCTCCCCGCAACTACAGAGGAGCCCTCACTCGTCTCCAGCAGACAGAAGTCCGCACAGCACAAAAGACCCAGGACAGGCCAAAAACAAAGACCTCGCCTTCATCTCTGTGGGCGCTACAGCTCCACTGGAGGGTGCTGGACATTTCGCATGTCGAAGAACAGAGCCGTCAGTTAGGGAGAAGAAAAACCTCCTGTGAGATTCACAAACATTAAACATCTGTTTTCTCACAGAACTCTCCCCCTTGGAGAGTTTCCCAAACCCCATGGATGGTGCGGCTTCCTCTCTGTCCTTGTGACAGTTGACCTGTGATCACACTGTTGATACTTTCCCACTCATCTGGATTTTCGCTATTAGCACCTCCTTCTCCACAATCCAGGGGTCTTCCTCTTTGTGCAACAAGAATGGAGATAACGTTCAGATCAGAAACAGAAATTCCTACTCACAAGTAATGCCACATACTGTGGCTTCTTCCAGAAAACAACCTCTCTTTTCCTTAATAAATGTATCTGTTATTCTTAATACATTGGTGTATTCATTTCTTTTGGCTCAGGGGAGTGTTCGCTGCTGCTTGGTCATCTCTCCAAGTTCAGCAAGTAGGGGCTAGGCTGCAGTTGCAGTGCTTGTGCTCCTTACTTGCTTTGGCAAGAGTAAATTCTGTCACTCTAAGAAATCACTCAAAAAAAAAAAAAGGAAATCGCTCAGATCAAACAGTTAAGAAATGAGGAAACAGCACGTGAGCTCAGGTCGTTGGGAGTGGCAACTGAACCTGAAGAATCAACTAGTTACCAACCAGAGAAGGAAAGAGCATCCACAGAGCATGCCCTGACAATATCTGAAACAAGTTCAAGGAAGCTGAAATACAACAGAACAGCATAAATGTCATGAGACAGGGTCACACCCTCTCCCATCGCAATGCACACAATGTCGATTATCTTGCTACAATTTACATCATTCATGTGATGATGCAGAAAAAACTTATCGCCATGAAATACACTTAAGACAGAACTGAAACTGCTACAAAGCATACACCATTATTTATGAGATGATGTTTTTGTAATAAAACCATGGAGTTACATATCCATATCGAGACACACAGGTATAGCTGCTCTGTGACATGTGGGATCTTCCCAAAGCAAGGATCAAACCTGTGTCTCTTGCATTGGTAGGTGTAGAATCCAGCTCTTTTGTCAGCCAAGGAGTGAGGACATTATAAACCAACAGAAAAATACTTCACAAATAAATTTACTATCTGCCTCCTTCTGAATGCACAGGGAACAGTATAACTTACAGTACAATATGCAGCAGGTATCTAGTTCCTCTCTAAGAACTACTGAACCAAGAACACAGGGCTAGAAAAGAGGCAACTGGATTATTTCAAAGTTTGAAATCAGCTCTATAAATGCTCAAGTTCTGAAAAAACTCCTTGTGTATCACACATTGGCAGGTCACCAGAAGGAAAGACAAGTTTAAACTCCTGATGCCAATCATGAAGCTTTATATGTGTGAGTCCACAAGGTTTTGAGTTTAATCAAGAAAAACAGGGGATCTCAAAAGGTACAGAGGGAACATGCCGAGGTACCCCAGGGCAGATCCCCACTTCAGGGGAAGTGATCCTCACCTACAGACAGCAGATTCCTGAGGGTCTCCACCATCACATCCTTGTACAAGGTCTTCTGGGCAGGGTCCAGGCATTCCCACTCCTTGGGAGTGAAATCTATGAACAGATCCTTGAAGGTCAACTGTGCCTGAAATGAAAACACATTTCACCAATGGGCCCTGAGGAGGGTTCTTTGTTTCACACAAAATGAAAAGAGGTGAGAGGGGTAAAGCTCAATTCAGTTGAAGTAATATTCTGATAGATCCATTAAAAGCTGCTTGAAGCAAACTGTTGGTCTCTAATCTAATTTCCAATTTCCTCTTTTTTCTAAGATTATGATATCCTGCAATCAACATGAATTTGTCATGTATGTGGACAATACATCAAAAATACACATATTAAAACCAACACTGGGTTGTGTATGCAGAAGTGTTACATTCAACACACGGAGTGACACAGTCTCACTATCTAGATGAGTTACAGCAAGACTGGTCTCTTCACAGACGACAAAGTCCACAGTCACTTTAAAAGGACACACACGTTGTGATGATGATAACAGGTGCGTCAGCAGGTCCTACTCACTAAGCGTTACTCTAAAGATGTCACACGGATGAACTTGTCATCAACATACAGCACATTAGAGAAAGATCTGTGTCCAGCTTACTGGGGAGAAAACTCTGTCACTCTAAGAAATCACTCAGATCAAACAGTTAAGAAATGAGGCAACAGCACCTGAGCTCAGGTGGTTGGCAGAGACAACTGAACCTAAAGAATCAATCAGTTAACTACCAGAGAAGGAAAGAGCATTCAGAGAGTTCCCTGAGAATACTTGAAACAAGTTCAAGGAAGGTGAAATAAAACAGAACAGCATAAATGGGTATGATGCAGGGTCACATCCTCTCCCATCGCAACCCACACAATGTCAAAAACTTACCACAACTTACATCATTCATGTGATGATGCAGAAAAAAATTAATGCCATGAAATACACTTAGGACACAACTGAAACTGCTACAAAGCATACACCATTATTTATAAGATGATGTTTTTGTAATAAAACCATGGAGTTACATATCCATGCATTCATGCATGCATGTGTAAACACACAATTGCTTGAAACAAGAGGAGTTATCTTTATTTTTTTTCTTTCATTCTATCAAAATTCACTCAGTGTTAGCTTTGCAACTGAAACTTGAAATACAGCAGTGAACAGGACAGAGCTTACCATCTGGCAGCCAGCCAGCCAATGCACACGTTTAACGTTACTATTGAAATAAATGCCTGACACAGGCCTGGTGCCAAGACAAGATTAAACAGAAAGTCTTCACCTACATTGAGAAATCACACAAGGTCTGTGAGAGGAAGAAACACTTAGGATTGGCAAGGTTGGAAATGGAAGAGTGTTGCAAGGACAAAGGACAGCCTGAGTGCCAGCTCTGAGGCAGGAAGATATTACTGAACAGAAAATCTGACTGGGACACAGGGAATGTAGATGGGGTGATGCCAGGTAGCAGCTTATTTATGCAAGATCTATAGATTTAGGACTTTAATCCAAAAGATACCGGAAGTGTCTGAAGAATCTGCAAGAGGAAAGTTAGATGCTTAGATTTATTTTCCAGAGCTCAATCTGCTGTGTGTGGAAGTTGTCTTTACCTGCTTACTCATGCCAGACTGCAACCCCACTGATGGCAGCCCACCAACTCCTCTATCCATGGAATTCTCCAGGCAAGAACTGCAGTGGGTTCCCATTCTCTTCTTTCATGTTACTTCTTCATTCAGTAACTTTGTCAACATTCTATTTCTTTTTTAAAGCTTATTTATTTTGCTTATGTTGGGTCTCCGTTGCTCTGAGTGGGCTTTCTCTAGTTGCAGCTGCAGTGCCGGGGCTTCTCACTGCAGTGGCTTCTCTTGTTTTGGAGCACAGGCTCTAGAGAGTGCGGGCTTCTGTAGTTATGGCTCCTGGGCTCTAGAGCACAGGCTCAGTAGTTGTGGCCCATGGGCTTAGTTGCTCTGAGACATCTTCCCGGACCTGGGATGGAACCCGTGCACCCTACAGTGGCAGGCACATTCTTAGCCACTGTACCACCAGGGAAGTCCTCAACATTATCTTATTCTAGTTCAAAAAAACTTAAAAGTAATACAAGCAGAAAATAACATACAGAAGATTTCCTCCAATCTTCATAAAATACCTGTATTTAAAGATATCTGGGTCTCCCTACAGTAAGTGGTCAAGAATCCACTGGGCAATGCAAGAGATGTGGGTTGTTGCCTGGTCTGAGAGCCCACATGCTGAAGGCAACTAAGCCCATGAGTCTCAATTCCTGAGCCAGAGCTCTAGAGCACAGTAGGTGAAACTACTGAAGCAGGTGTGCTCTAGAGCCTCAGCTGCAAGAGAAGAGAAGCCATTGCAATGAGAAGCGTGCGCACCACAACCAGAGTGGCCACTACTCGCCAGAACCAGGGAAAAGACACTGAAGCAAGGAAGATACAGTACAGGAAATAAATATATTTTAAAAAACAGAATGTGATTTTTATCCTTAATTTTAGGTATGTACTTATTAACAAAATCCAAAATTAGTATTTTATTCCATTAAGAAAATATGGAATCAAGATTAGTAAAGTTGGAAAATTCCCTCATGGTCCAGTGGTTAAGATCCCTCACTTCCACTGCAGGGTTTCATGTTCGATCCCTATGCAGCGAACTAAGACCCTGGAAGCTGTATCATGTGGTCAAAAGAAAAAAAGAAAAAAAATCAGTAAGACTGATTTTACAGTTTAAATTAGATGGTGTAACGAATCACTCCCTAGCTCTGACATCTCTTTCTGAACGCTCCAGTCCCTTCCCAAACACTTAACTTTTCAAGGAGGTGCTCATTTAGTTTTAAATGTACTATAAAAAGTCAGAACTGATTTCCACTCATTGGCCTCTGTTGCAGATTTTACCGTGTACTGTACATGTTAATACCTGAGGTCCACATACAGGTTACCCTGGTTGACAGAGAGCAGACAGCACATCCAGATGGGCCCTAAACAGTCCCTGCTGCCCAAAAGCACCGAGGCCCATGGGTGAGAAGACCTGCCCAGGACAGTGTCCAGGGGAGCCTGTTCACAAGGGCCAGGTTACCGGGTCATGGGGAGACGGGATCTAAGTGGAGATACAGGCCCTGAGGGAAGGCACCGGGTGAGTGTGCATGTACAGGAGTCAGACAGGACACTCCACAGACAGACACAATTGGCGAGTCCAGAGAAGGGCATTTCAGGAAGGCAGTGTGAGAATCCACTGAGAATATGACCTTACCTGAGAAACAGCCATGCCTGACTCCTGTTCTTTCCTCTTCTGGGCTTCTTCATCCATGAGTCTTCACAGTTCTATCGTGAAAGTTGAAAACATGCTGTTTAAAGCTTAGAGTCAACACATCCCTTTCCTGAGCCCCACCACACACCCAGGGAAGCCCTCACCAGGAGGAACACAGTCCTCTGTGCCCACTGTCTCAGGAGGGACTCATGACAATCAACTCCCACACAGAGTTCAACACGGGACTTTCCCACAATTTCCTTGGATCACACTCCCCTCCTGGTGAGGCCTCATGCACACAGCAGCAGGGGGCACCTCCACTCACCCCAAGATCCCCTTCAGGTCACACAGCAGGCAGGGTTCAGCGCCACTCAGAACAGAGTGCCCTCCCCGCCCCCAGGGCCTGATCTCAGTCTCAGAAGTGGAGGCTAAGAGTCCTGGTGCTCAATGCAGGATCCAGATCGGAATCATCTGAGGCTCTGTGCACATTCCTGGGGCGAGGCCCCACACGAGATCCTGAGGAGCGTGTCTGATGGGGGAGAACCGACAAACCAAAGGAGTATGTGTATAGATACCATACACCCTGTGACCATGTGACACATGTGAACACTGTGAAATATTTATCACAAACCACTAATGGACACATCCATCACCAAATTCCCATGTTCTGTGTGTGGTGACAACACTGACGACCTACTCTCCTGACAAATTCCCAGCATGCAGTAACAGAACAGGATTAACTATGGTCAGCATGCTGCCCATACCTCCCCAGGACGCACTCATTTTACAACTCAAAGTCTGTAGCTTTTGACCAACATCTCCCTATCTTCCTGACCTTCCAGCGACCACCATCCTACCCTCTGGTGCTAGTGAGTTTCATTTTCTTTCCATTCGATATAATAGAAGGACATATAATATCAGTCTTTCCCTGTCTGTCTTAACTCACTTACCATAATATTCTCTACATTCATCCAAGTTGTCCCAAGTGAGACAAAATCTCCATAATTGTTTACAAGGTCGCCATTGATTGAACAAATCTTTATCCCAAGCTACAAGAAAATTAAATGTAAAGAAAGCAGAAAGCCAAAAGTAAAACCATCACAAAGAACATGGTGAAAGTTGCTTGAAAAGGCAACTTTTCAAACAGTCAGTCAGTTCTTGCCCCATTTTTTCTCTCACATACCTCTACTCCTCACCAGGAATAGGGGAGGGGGTGACCCACACCTGAGAGAATCAAGTCCCTGCCCCAGTCCCCACCTCAACAGGCTCTACACATGCATGCTCTTTTAATACAAATAATTACGAAATACACATGCCTCACAGAAGCTTTGCAATTCTCATTCTTATCTGTACAATTTAAAGAAGCAAGATCTGCATTAGATTTTAAAGTCCAAAATCAATGTATGACGACTTAATAATTCTGAGCCAACTGCTTCAGCACTCTCTGGATCTAGTCCCCACCATCACCTGCACACTAGCTGTTTCCACTTCATTTGGTTGATCTGTTTCCCTACTTCTTTCTACATCTCCCTTTCTCTGCTCTCATCTCTGCTCTCCTGCTGTCCCTTCCTCCACTCTACTTCTTCCCTGCCTCCCATCCCGCCTCTCTCTGCCATCTGTTCGCCTTCAAGTTGCTTTCTCTCCAACCTCCCTGGTGAGCCTCAATTTCCCTGCATTTCTGCCTTTCTTCCTCCATCTCTGCCCTCCCTTCCTCCCAACTCTCTGGCACTCCCAAGTGGCTATGCTTCCTTTCAGCTCGCTTTTTTTCTCAGCTCCTCCAATCACTAGGAGTCCCCTTTCTCTCCCAGCAGGATATTCTTGCTCTGGGCCCAACTCTTGTATCGCCTTCGCGGGCTGTCTCTGTGAACTGCGTCTCCACTGTCGCCCTCTTTGGGACCCCTGATTTACAGCCCCTCTCCCTTGAAGGCTACAGAAGGGGGCGGCAGAGGATGAGATGGTGAGATACCATCCCTGGACTCAGCGGACATGGATTTGAGAAAACTCTGGGAGATACAGGGCTCGCAAAGAGTCGGAATGAACAACCACACCTCCCTATCTTGCTCACCGTTAACTCTCCGGAGATCCTGCTTTTTTCTGAATTTCTCTCCTTGCCGCACCCGCTCCCTACAAGGCTCATTCTCTTCCATGAAGCTGTCTCTTCCAAGTTCCTCACAATCCTCTTCACTGCCATCACTTGTCCCACATGCTTTTCTCAATTTTCCATTTCTCTAGGAGTCGCTGTCTCTGCTTCTCCTGATCCAGCCTTCCGCCCACTACTCCTACAGGGTAGGAGACTGAATAAGAAAGGCCCTCCCGCAAGAGCCAAATTCCGGCGGCTGGTATTTGGGGCCGAAGAACCATGGGTGTGACGTGGCTGGCTCAGGTCACCTCCCGCCACCAGGGATCAGGGGAAAAGTCACTCTGAACGGCAGAAGGACCGGCCTGCGGAGACTTAAGGACAAAAGGCTGGGAGGGACTGGGGTCTAAGGAGCGGGGCGGGCTCTCCAGAATCCCAGGACCGGGGAGAGAACGCGGCCTCTGCGGGAGCGGGGCGGCCGGCGAGGCCTCCAGGGCCCGAGAAGGAGAGGCTGAAGAACGTGGAGCGAATAAACCACCTAGCCTAATAGAATTGTATGTGGTACAGAAAAGATAGAGGAGTCAGTGAGGTCAGTAAACGGTTTTAAGTCGTAAAAAGGTGCGAAACGCAACGTTTCAGCGTTCCAAAAGCTGGAACCGGCTTCAGTGCGGACTTCAAAGCAAAAGGCAGGCGCCCCTTCGCCGCTTACGGAGACGTCTGAATTTACTGGGGGTGGTGGGGCGGGAGCGGTGATTTAGAGTCAGTAGCGACCTTCAGACCCGGGGTAAAAAGAAAAGGAGACTGCGAGAGGCAGGTGCGACTCCAAAAGACAGAAACTCACGCTAAGCTGGGAGTTCCACTCGCCGCTCTCGGCTTCCACTTGAGTCACGGTGCGCTCACGCGCAGACAAATAGCTGAACGGCTGGAGGCGGGGCCAGGCCGTCAAAGGGTGGGTGGTGGAGAGAAGCCCGACCAGCATAGAGCCTCTGAAAGGTGAGGCGGAACCTGGCTGCGCGCCTGGCGGGTCTTCTCGGCGCAGTGAGAGGGGCGGGCCGGAGCGGAGCGACCTTGTGCGGCAAGATGGAGCGACTCTGCGCGGGTGGAGGGGCGGGGCGGGGCGTCTCAGCGCGGCGGGGCGGGGCGACCAGGCGCGGAGGGAGTGGCGGGGCGGGGTGGCGCGGCGCGGTGGGAGGGGCGGGACGTCGCGGCGCGGCGCGAAGGGAGGGGCGGGGCGGTGCGGCGCGGAGGGAGTGGCGTGGCGACCCGGCGCGGTGGGAGGGGCGGGGCGCCGCGGCGCGGCGCGGAGAGAGGGGCGGGGCGGCGCGGGGCGGCGCGGAGGGCGGGGCGGGGCGGCGCGTCGCAGCGGGCGGAGGAAACACTTCAATACTGTCAGTTCAGTTCAGTTCAGTTCAGTCGCTCAGTCGTGTCGGACTCTTTGCGACTCCATAAATCGCAGCACGCCAGGCCTCCCTGTCCATCACCAACTCCTGGAGTTTACTGGACTGCAGCCAGGAAATAAAAAAACAACTGATCCTTGGAAGGAAAGTTATGATAGAACTACATGGAGTATTAAAAAGCAAAGGAATCCCGTTGCCAACAAAGGTCCCTATAGACAAACTATGGTTTTTCCAGTAGTCAGCTAGTGATGTGATTTTTTTTTCTTTTTTTCTTTATTAGTTGGAGGCTAATAACTTCACAACATTTCAGTGGGTTTTGTCATACACTGACATGAATCAGCCATGGAGTTACATGTATTCCCCATCCCGATCCCCCCCTCCCACCTCCGTCTCCACCCGATTCCTCTGGGTCTTCCCAGTGCACCAGGCCAGAGCACTTGTCTCATGCATCCCACCTGGGCTGGTGGTCTGTTTCACTATAGATAATATACATGCTGTTCTTTCGAAACATCCCACCCTCACCTTCTCCCACAGAGTTCAAAAGTCTGTTCTGTATTTCTGTGTCTCTTTTTCTGTTTTCAATATAGGGTTATAATTACCATCTTTCTAAATTCCATATATATGTGTTAGTATGCTGTACTGTTCTTTATCTTTCTGGCTTACTTCACTCTGTATAATGGGCTCCAGTTTCATCCATCTCATTAGAACTGATTCAAATGAATTCTTTTTAATGGCTGAGTAATATTCCATGTGTATATGTACCACAGCTTCCTTATCCATTCGTCTGCTGATGGGCATCTAGGTTGCTTCCATGTCCTGGCTATTATAAACAGTGCTGCGATGAACATTGGGGTGCACGTGTCTCTTTCAGATCTGGTTTCCTCAGTGTGTATGCCCAGAAGTGGGATTGCTGGGTCATATGGCAGTTCTATTTCCAGTTTTTTAAGGAAATCTCCACACTGTTTTCCATAGTGGCTGTACTAGTTTGCATTCCCACCAACAGTGTAAGAGGGTTCCCTTTTCTCCACACCCTCTCCAGCATTTATTGCTTGTAGACTTTTGGATAGCAGCCATCCTGACTGGCATGTAATGGTACCTCATTGTGGTTTTGATTTGCATTTCTCTGATAATGAGTGAGTTGAGCATCTTTTCATGTGTTTGTTAGCCATCTGTATGTCTTCTTTGGAGAAATGTCTGTTTAGTTCTTTGTCCCATTTTTTGATTGGGTCATTTATTTTTCTGGAATTGAGCTTCAGGAGTTGCTTGTATATTTTTGAGATTAATCCTTTGTTGCTTCATTTGCTATTATTTTCTCCCAATCTGAGGGCTGTCTTTTCACCTTACTTATAGTTTCCTTTGTTGTGCAAAAGCTTTTAAGTTTCATTAGGTCCAATTTGTTTAGTTTTGCTTTTATTTCCAATATTCTGGGAGGTGGGTCATAGAGGATCTTGCTGTGATTTATGTCGGAGAGTATTTTGCCTATGTTCTCCTCTAGGAGATTTATAGTTTCTGGTCTTACATTTAGATCTTTAATCCATTTTGAGTTTATTTTTGTGTATGGTGTTAGAAAGTGTTCTAGTTTCATTCTTTTTCAAGTGGTTGACAAGTTTTCCCAGCACCACTTGTTAAAGAGGTTGTCTTCCGGAGAAGGCAATGGCACCCCACTCCAGTACTCTTGCCTGGAAAATCCCATGGACGGAGGAGCCTGGTAGGCTCAGTCCATGGGGTCGCTAAGAGTCGGACTTGATTGAGCGATTTCACTTTCACTTTTCACTTTCATGCATTGGAGAAGGAAATGGCAACCCACTCCATTCTTGCCTGGAGAATCCCAGGGATGGGGGAGCCTTGTGGGCTGCCGTCTATGGGGTCGCACGGAGTCGGACACGACTGAAGCGACTTAGCATCAGCAGCAGCAGATCATTTGGTCAGATTTAGCCAATGTTGATGGGTGTATCATTTAGCTTCTTGATAGGTCACAATGGGCATAAATACCAAGGCTCAGGGTCTAGTGAAAGTCAGCTCTGCCATCTTGGACCTAGTTGGCTCTAACCAGTTTTCTTATGCTGTGTCATTCCTATCATTCCTAACAAAATCCATTTATCTGACTAACTGTAATCCAAGTTTAGAAAATCCTGGTCATGGATAACTCATTTTAGTAATTTTTCATACCTTTTTATTTATTTATTTATTTCTGAAAACACACTTTGTACTTTCCTTTAGCAACCAAGAACGTTTATATTAGCATTTTATAGATTGGTGAGCATAAATACCAGTGGTAATTTCTAAAACCCTTGCTTTCTTAGAACATTTTAGGATGGCACCAAACATTATTCATTTATAGTCCCAAATCTCTTTGTTTCTCTGTAAAAGGAAATTAGTGTTTAGTAGTAAATGTTTCAAAATCTTATTTTATTTGGAAATGATCTAACTATTCAATAGACTTCCAACACTTTGTTTAGCACAATCCTTAGAAATTCAAGTTATGCCCATCTGGAGAGACTATTTTAGGCAGATATTTCTAAAGATAATTATTCGTAAAGAGCTTATCTAAAAGCTCATATCTCATTTACTTTTTTTGTTTTTTAGAAGTTTCTTCACTCGAGGTAATGTCATTGTTGACAAACTTGTAACAGATATGATAATATTTAACTTATATTAAACCTAGGTACAATGAATTGTTCTACTTAATATTAATTACTCTAAGACATGTCTATATTAGATAGGTCAACAAACAAGCATTAATATCAGGTATTTAATACTGAATGTTTACCAGTTCACATGAGCCTGGAATTTATTGTTTAATTTAGAATTATCTGATTTGTAAGTGCTTACCTTTCTTTAAATTACAAAAAAAAAAAAAAAAGAGGTTGTCTTTTTTCCATTGTATATCCTTGCCTCCTTTGTCAAAGATAAGGTGTCCATAGGTTCGTGGATTTATCTCTGGGCTTTCTATTCTGTTCCGTTGATCTATATTTCTGTCTTTGTGCCAGTACCATACTGTCTTGATGACTGTGGCTTTGTAGTAGAGTCTGAAGTCAGGCAGGTTGATTCCTCCAGTTCCATTCTTCTTTCTCAAGATTACTTTGGCTATTCGAGGTTTTTTGTATTTCCATACAAATTGTGAAATTATTTGTTCTAGTTCTGTGAAAAATACCGTTGGTAGCTTGATAGGGATTGCATTGAATCTATAGATTGCTTTGGGTAGAATAGCCATTTTGACAATATTGATTCTTCCAATCCATGAACACGGTATGTTTCTCCATCTGTTTGTGTCCTCTTTGATTTCTTTCATCAGTGTTTTATAGTTTTCTATGTATAGGTCTTTTGTTTCTTTAGGTAGATATACTCCTAAGTATTTTATTCTTTTTTGTTGCAATGGTGAATGGTATTGTTTCCTTAATTTCTCTTTCTGTTTTCTCATTGTTAGTGTATAGGAATGCAAGGGATTTCTGTGTGTTAATTTTATATCCTGCAACTTTACTATATTCATTGATTAGCTCTAGTAATTTTCTGGTAGAGTCTTTAGGGTTTTCTATATAGAGGATCATGTCATCTGCAAACAGTGAGAGTTTCACTTCTTCTTTTCCTATCTGGATTCCTTTTACTTCTTTTTCTGCTCTGATTGCTGTGGCCAAAACTTCCAACACTATGTTGAATAGTAGTGGTGAGAGTGGGCACCCTTGTCTTGTTCTTGATTTCAGGGGAAATGCTTTCAATTTTTCACCATTGAGGGTGATGCTTGCTGTGGGTTTGTCATATATAGCTTTTATTATGTTGAGGTATGTTCCTTCTATTCCTGCTTTCTGGAGAGCTTTAATCATAAATGAGTGTTGAATTTTGTCAAAGGCTTTCTCTGCATCTATTGAGATAATCATATGGTTTTTCTCTTTCAATTTGTTAATGTGGTGTATTACATTGATTGATTTGCAGATATTAAAGAATCCTTGCATTCCTGGGATAAAGTCCACTTGGTCATGGTGTATGATTTTTTAATATGTTGTTGGATTCTGTTTGCTAGAATTTTGTTAAGGATTTTTGCATCTATGTTCATCAGTGATATTGGCCTGTAGTTTTCTTTTTTGTGGCATCTTTGTCTGGTTTTGGAATTAGAGTGATGGTGGCCTCATAGAATGAGTTTGGAAGTTTACCTTCTTCTGCAATTTTCTGGAAGAGTTTGAGTAAGATAGGCGTTAGCTCTTCTCTAAATTTTTGGTAGAATTGAGCTGTGAAGCCATCTGGTCCTAGGCTTTTGTTTGCTGGAAGATTTCTGATTACAGTTTCGATTTCCTTGCTTGTGATGGGTCTGTTAAGATCTTCTATTTCTTCCTGGTTCAGTTTTGGAAAGTTATACTTTTCTAAGAATTTGTCCATTTCATCCAAGTTGTCCAGTTTATTGGCATAGAGCTGCTGGTAGTAGTCTCTTATGATCCTTTGTATTTCAGTGTTGTCTGTTGTGATCTCTCCATTTCATTTCTAATTTTTTAATTTGGTCTTCTCTCTTTGTTCTTAATGAGTCTTGCTAATGGTTTGTCAATTTGTTTATTTTTAAAAAAACCAGCTTTTAGCTTTGTTGATTTTTGCTATGGTCTCTTTAGTTTCTTTTGCATTTATTTCTGCCCTAATTTTTAAGATTTCTTTCCTTCTGCTAACCCTGGGGTTCTTCATTTCTTCCTTCTCTAATTGCTTTGGGTGTAGAGTTAGGTTATTTATTTGGCTTTTTTCTTGTTTCTTGATGTAAGCCTGTAATGCTATGAACCTTCCCCTTAGCACTGCTTTTACAGTGTCCCATAGGTTTTGGGTTGTTGTGTTTTCATTTTCATTCATTCCTATACATATTTTGATTTCTTTTTTGATTTCTTCTACGATTTGTTGGTTATTCAGAAGCGTGTTATTTAGCCTCCATATGTTTGAATTTTTAACAATATTTTTCCTGTAATTGAGATCTAATCTTACTGCACTGTGGTCAGAAAAGATGACTGGAATGATTTCAACTTTTTTGAATTTTCCAAGACCGGATTTATGGCCCAGGATGTGATCTATTCTGGAGAAGGTTCCATGTGCACTTGAGAAAAAGGTGAAGTTGATTGTTTTGGGGTGAAATGTCCTATAGATATCAATGAGGTCTAGCTGGTCCATTGTGTCATTTAAGGTTTGTGTTTCCTTGTTAATTTTCTGTTTAGTTGATCTATCCATAGTTGTGAGTGGGGTATTAAAGTCTCCCACTATTATTGTGTTACTATTAATTTCCTCTTTCATACTCGTTAGCATTTGCCATACATATTGCGGTGCTCCTATGTTGGGTGCATATATATTTATAATTGTTATATCTTCTTCTTTGATTGATCCTTTGATCATTATGTAGTGTCCTTCTTTGTCTCTTTTCACATCCTTTATTTGAAAGTCTATTTTATCTGATAAGAGTATTGCGACTCCTGCTTTCTTTTGGTCTCCGTTTGCGTGAAATATTTTTTTCCAGCCCTTCACTTTTAGTCTGTATGTGTCCCTTGTTTTGAAGTGGGTCTCTTGTAGACAGCATATATAGGGGTCTTGTTTTTGTATCCATTCAGCCAGTCTTTGTCTTTTGGTTGGGGCATTCAACCCATTTACATTTAAGGTAATTATTAATAGGTGTGGTCCCGTTGCCATTTACTTTGTTGTTTTGGGTTCACGTTTATACAACCTGTCTGCATTTCCTGTCTAGAGAAGATCCTTTAGCATTTGTTGAAGAGCTGGTTTGGTGGCGCTGAATTCTCTCAGCTTTTGCCTGTCCGTAAAGCTTTTGAATTCTCCTTCATATCTGAATGAGATCCTTGCTGGGTACAGTAATCTAGGTTGTAGGTTATTCTCTTTCATTACCTTCAGTATGTCCTGCCATTCCCTTCTGGCCTGGAGGGTTTCTATTGATAGATCAGCTGTTATCCTTATGGGAATCCCTTTGTGTGTTATTTGTTGTTTCTCCGTTGCTGCTTTTAATATTTGTTCTTTGTGTGATCTCTGTTAATTTGATTAATATGTGTCTTGGGGTGTTTCGCCTTGGGTTTATCCTGTTTGGGACTCTCTGGGTTTCTTGGACTTGGGTGGCTATTTCCTTCCCCATTTTAGGGTAGTTTTCAGCTATTATCTCCTCGAGTATCTTCTCATGGCCTTTCTTTTTGTCTTCCTCTTCTGGGACTCCTATGATTCTAATGTTGGGGCATTTCACATTGTCCCAGAGGTCCCTGAGGTTGTCCTCATTTCTTTTGATTCTTTTTTCTTTTTTCCTCTCTGCTTCATTTATTTCTACCATTTTATCTTCTGCCTCACTTATCCTATCTTCTGCCTCCGTTATTCTACTCTTGGTTCCCTCCAGAGTGTTTTTGATCTCATTCATTGCATTATTCATTTTTAATTGACTCTTTTTTATTTCTTCTAGGTCTTTATTAAACATTTCTTGCATCTTTTCAATCTTTGTCTCCAGGCTATTTATCTGTAACTCCATTTTGTTTTCAAGATTTTGGATCATTTTTATTATCATTATTCTAAATTCTTTTTCAGGTAGATTCCCTATCTCCTCCTCTTTTGTTTGACTTGGTGGGCATTTTTCATGTTCCTTTACCTGTTGGGTATTTCTCTGCCTTTTCATCTTGTTTAGATTGCTGTGTCTGGAGTGGGCTTTCTGTATTCTGGAGGTCTGTGGTTCCTTTTTATTGTGGAGGATTTACCCAGTTGATGGGGTTGGACGATTGGCTTGTCAAGGTTTTCTGGTTAGGGAAGCTTGTGTCGGTGTTCTGGTGCGCGGAACTTGATTTCTTCTCTCTGGAGAGCAATGGAGTGCCCAGTAATGAGTTTTGAGATGGGTCTATGTGTTAGTTGTGACCTTAGGCAGCCTGTATGTTGACGTTCAGGGCTATGTTCCTGCGTTGCTGGAGAATTTGCGTGGTATGTTTTGCTCTAAAACTTATTGGCTCTTGGGTGGTGGTTGGTTTCAGTGTAGGTATGGAGGCTTTTGGACAGTCTCTTATTACTTAAAGTTCCATGTAGTCAGGAGTTTTCTGGTGTTCTCAGGTTTTGGGCTTAAGTCTCTTGCCTCTGGATTTCAATTTTATTCTTCCAGTAGTCTCATGACTTCTCCAACTATATGGCACTGATAATAAAACTTCTATGTTAATGGCAAAAAGATTCTCCCCCATTAGGGACACCCAGAGAGGTTCACAGAGTTACATGAAGAAGAGGAGAGGGAGGAGGGAGATAGAGATGAGCAGGAGGAGAAAAAGGGGGACTCAAGAGGAGAGAGACAGATCTACGCAGTTGTCTGTTCCCAGAGTTTTCTCCATAGGCCAGACACCCACAAAGATTCACAGAATTGGATTGGGAAGAGAAGGGGAAAGGAGGAAATAGAGGTGTTCTGAGATAGAAAACAGAGAGTCAAGATTGGGAGAGAATAATCAACACACTCCTGAATAAAAAAGGGAACTGAATATTGGATTCTTAAATGTTCACAATTTATATCATATACTGAAAAACAAAAATTAAAAATCTAGAGTAGAGGTTAGACCCTTAAAAATACTATATTAAAAACAAAAACCAAAACACACAAAAAAATTTTAGAAATATATATGAAGCTCACTTTAAAAATAGGGCTCCTCTTCTTCTTTTTTTTTTTTTGTAAGTTTATAGTGTATTGAAAATGAAAATTAAGGAGTAGTAGAGGAGTAACAGAGGACTTTAGAAAGAAATAAGAGAAAAAGAAAAATAGAAAATAGAAGAGAAAAAGGAAAAAAAAAGAAGAAAAAAAATTTTCCCTAATTAAAAAAAATCATAAAAATCTATGAAAATGAAAGTTAAGAAGTAATGGGGGCGAAGTAGGGAATTTTAAAAGAAAATAAAAGAGAGAAAATAAAAAAGAAAAAATTAAAAAAAAAATTTTTTTCCTTACTTAAAAAAAAAAATAGTAAAAATATATCTAGGAATTTCTCTGGAGCTGTTGCGGTCAGTGTGGGTTCGGCTCAGTTTCAGATAGCTCCTCGTTCCAGCTTACACTTCTCGGTATCTACAGGCCCCTTCCAGTGTAGTCGGTGTTTTCTACAGGGATTTTAATCTGTTGCACCAGTCCCTTCTGAAGCGGTTCCCTTTGTTTATTTGGCTTCTGTTTGCCGGTCTCTTCAGTGCCTCATTTCCGCCCTGACACAGGCGGGCGGAGGTGGTCTCTTATTCAGGTAGCTAGTTCCGTCGTGCTGCGGGGAGGGGCTGGCGTTGCTTTCTCCATCTGCGCTGCTCGGGCTCCCGGCTGCTCTATATGGAGCGTGCCCTGCGCTGCGCGCGGTTCCAGCCCTCCGGTGTTCCACAAAAGCGCGGAACACAAAGCTGCGCCTGCTTTTTGTGTCTTCCCCGTCAGAGCGGTTCAGGCAGCCAGGGGCTTGACGGGTGCACTGTCCCCGGGTGCGGCGCGCCTAGTCCCTTCCACGGTCCCAGCCTCAGTTTCCGCCGGTGCCAGTCGGGTGCGTGCGCCTTCTGCCCTCCGCGTCCCCAGCCCCAGCCCCCGCCTGCGCCGGTCGGGTGCCTGCGCTCTCTGTCTTGCTGCGACCCTCCCGGCGGACACCCACCATCCAGAATCTCAGGAGGTCTTTGATTAGAAACTGGAGGTCTGTTTGCAGTGCGGTAGGGGATGTGGTCCTTGGGGCCGAGCCTGCCCCTTTCCCCTCCCCCCTGCCTCCAGCCTCCAGCGGGGCTGGGCTGGTCCGAAGCCTGCGAGCTCTTCTCTGGACTTGCTCGGTCCCTTTGTTCTGTGCACGGCCGGCAGTGTGTTCGGGCCGGTTAATTTTCTCTCTCTCTTTTGCTATCCCACAGTTTCAGTTGGTAACTCACAAAAGCTCCCTCTGATTGTCCTCAGGGCACTCAGGCCTGGTCCTTACCCTAAGCAATGCCGCCCGCTCCTCTCCATTCCGCCCCCACTTGCTGGTGGCGGATGCGGGCATCCGGGGTACTTTTCTGCTGGGAGTTGATTTTAGGCTCATAATCTGTGGGTTATATTTATTGTTCCCCTCCCAGTCAGGTTGCCCACCGAGATTCAAACACTTCCCCCTGACCCGCCAGTGCGAGGGTTTCCTGGTATCTGGAAACTTCCTCTATTAAGACTCCCTTCCCGGGACGGATCTCCATCCTTAGCTCTTTTGTCTCTCTTTTTATCTTTTATATTTTGTCCTACCTCCTTTAGAAGACAATGGGTTGCTTTTCTGGGCGCCTGATGATCTCAGCTAGCGATCAGAAGTTGTTTTGTGAAGTTTCCTCTGCGTTCAGTTATTCTTTTGATGAATTTGTAGGAGAGAAAGTGGTCTCCCCGTCCTATTCCTCTGCCATCTTGGCTCCTCCCCTCAGTGTGATTTAAAAAGTGATGTCAGAGTTGGTCCATAAAGAAGGCTGAGCATAGAAAAATCGATGCTTTTGGATTGTGGTGCTGGAGATCAGTCTTGAGAGTCCCTGGGAGAGCAAGGATATCAAGCCAGTCAATCCGAAAGGAGACCAACTGTGAATATTCACAGTGAAACTGATGCTGAAACAGTCTGTGTGGGGTAAACCTCTCAGATGAATTCAACTGACAACTTCTGCAGAAGAATTGACTTTTGTGTTAACAAGGTTAAACTTCTACTATGTTGTGACATGCTGTACTGTTGCCATATGAGACTGTAACTTTTCTGTTAAGATCACCACAGAAACGGAAAATAGGTTTACATTCACCTGACTTGCATAAAATGTTAATAGACCCCAAGGCCAGAAGATAATGTACAAGAATCTCATAAACAAAAACGTATGCAGAATACAGCCTGGTTTCGTGAAGGACAAGCTGATGTCATGTTAAACTATCTTCCTCTTAGAAATGTATGAATTTAGGGTATAAAAGCTACAGTAAAAAATAAAGCATGGCCAGACTCTGCTGCACACCCCCAGTCTGGTCGCTCTCTCTCTCTTTCTCTCTCTGTCTCTCGCTGAGACCCTTCATCCTGAGGTTACCCCTGGATCCTACTGGGGCTGGACCCCGGCAACATAGTTTCTATCCAGTGTGAATATTCTCAAGAAGCCTAAGGTGTAAACACCTGACAAAAGCCTGGACACACTGATTACATTCGGATGGTCTCTCCAGTCCATCACCTGATGTATTTTGAGGCATGAATGCCACCTGAAGGATTTGCCACACTCTTACATTTGTGTCTCTGCATTATGAATTCTCTGCTGATGGGAAAGGTGAGACCTGTTATTGAAGCCCTGGCCACACACAGTATATTTACATGATTTCCTCCAATCTTAATGTTAAGATTGGAGGGACAGACTGTGCTATAAATGTATGGATTCTCACCAGTATGAATTTTCTCATGTTTTGTAAATAACTGAATGCCTTCCAAAAGACTTACCACACACACTATGTGGCTAAGATTTCCATTCAGAATTAACTACATGATGGTTAGGTACGTCTGAACACAGAACCAAAGCTTTGCCCCACCTACCACATCCCTGCGGTTTCCTCTAGTTTGACTTTTCTGAGGGTCAAAAAGTTGATATATTTTATGACTGAAGGGTTTGTCATATAAATTCCATTTATGTGGCTTCCCTCCTGTATGAGCTGCCCAACGGTCAGTTGAGACTGAACATGCACTAGAAGCTTTACCAGATTTCTTTCATTGGTATGGTTTCTATACAGTATGAATTCTTTGATTAATTATAAGGCCTGAACTCTGACTAAAGGCTTTGCTACACTCATTACATCTGCACTGAAATGTTTCTCATCATTGCTGTCTTTGTAACGTTTTTCTCCACTATGAATTATCTGATTTCTTAGATGGTCATTTCAAGCACTGCCCACATACATGACATTTCTATGCTGTCTATCCTGTATGAACTGCACAATGGTGAGGCTAGCTGTGCTGTAAAACGTTTGTCAGAATGGTTACGTTTGTAAGGTTTCTCTCCAGTATGAATTCTCCAACGAACTGCAAGGTTTGCATTTAAAGGCCTTGCCACTGAGATCACATTTACATGGTTTCTCTCCAGTATGAATTCTCTGATGAATTCCAAGCTGTGCGTTTCCAGTAAAGCATCAGCCACACACAGCAGATTTACACGGTTTCCCTCCTGTATGAATTCTCTGATGAAATGCAAGGTTTGCAGTTTGACTAAAGGCCTTCCCACATAGTTCATTATTTATATGGTTTCTCTCCAATATGTTTCCATGAACTGCAAAGACCTGGAACTGAAGACTTTGCCACATAAATAACCTTTCTACACTTTTCCTCCTGTATGAACTGCCTGATGGCAATATAAGGATGACTGTGCACTAAAATGTTTGTCCCAATTGTTATATTTATAAGGTTTCTCTCCAGTATGAATTCTCTGATGAATTACAAGGACTGAATTTCTACTAAAGGCCTGTCCACATACATCACATTTACACAGTTTCTCTCCAGTATGAACTCTCTGATGAACTACAAGGCCTGAATTTCGACCAAAGGCCTTTCCACACATATCACATTTATATGGCTTCTCTACAGTGTGTACTCTCTGATGAACTACAAGCCTTGAATTTAGACTAAAGGCTTTGCCACATAGATCACATTTATATGGTTTCTCTCCGGTATGCATTCTTGAATGAATTACAAGTATTGACTTTCGAGTATAGCCACGGCCACACACTTCACATATATTTGGTTTCGCTCCAGAATGAAGGGTCTGAAGAACTGTACGCCTTGCTTTTCAACTAAAGGCCTTTCCACACACATCACATTTATATGGTTTCTCTCCAGTATGAACTCTCCGATGAACTACAAGCCTTGCATTTACACTAAAGGCCTTGCCACATACATCACATTTATATGGTTTCTCTCCAGTATGAACTCTCCAATGAATTCCAAGGTGTGACTTTCGAGTAGAGCCACGGCCACATAATTCACATGTATAAGGTTTCTCTCCACTCTGAAGGGTCTGATGAACTGTACGCCTTGCTTTGTGACTAAAGGCCTCTCCACACACATCACATTTATATGGTTTATCTCCAGTATGAACTCGCCGATGATGTTGAAGCTGTGTATGCTGTTTAAAGCAGTGGCCACAGACATCACATTTATATGGTTTCTCTCCAGGATGATTTCTCTGATGAACTACAAGGTCAATTTATCATTAAAAGCCTTACAACATTTGTTACATTTATATGCTTTTCTTCCTGTATGGATTCTTTGATGTCTAGTGAGTTCTGAGTCCTGAAGAAAAGTCATGTTACACTTCTTACAACTATAAGTTTTTTTCTTGTGTCCTTTCTGGTCTGGTCCCAGTTCTGAGGGATGCATAACAGCACTCTCACGTTTATGAGAATTGCCTTTATGGACACTACGAGTTCTCAGAGGTGGCAAATCTGTGGTGCTACTGTTGATATTCGCCACAACCTGACTACATTCAGAAACTGTCCCTTCAGATTCAAGTATCTGCAACTGATCTTGAAAGCTTGATCCATGCCTTTCAACAGGCTTATTTCCTGCATCACTTCTACTATCATGATCTCTTCTATCGGTGAGATTTTTGCTGTGGGATATAGAGGTTCCTCTGTCATTTCTTTCATCAACTGTCCACAGACATTCAAAATCATGCATATTTTCCTCTATCTTTCTGAGGAAAAAATCTTAGATTTCATGGCTTTTGGCTCTTTGAAACACCACTCTTTGAAAAATTTCTTCTTTACCACTGTTTCTTTTTGCCTGTAATTTCTTGATCATACGTATTTGAGACACATCTACAAAATATAAAAACCGTATGCATTCTATCAATTGAAATTCATAAATAAATTGTTTCATGCTGAATACATGGTATTATACCAAATGGCATATCCATGCTGAACAGAATTACGCATCTTCCCAATCATGATCTTAAAAATATTTGAAACGCTAAACAAATAGAACTGTTTAGAAATGAAAGAGGAAAAAAATAAATAAAAAAAATAAAAAATAAAAATAAAAATGAAAGACCAATCACATGTCATCCAAATTAATTTTAGGGTAGCCTAGCTTCAAAGATACAGTCAGAACATATTCATTTCTTCAAAACTCATGTCAGTTCTCAAAGAAAAGGGTATTTTCACACCATGACTTCTAAACTCATTCTCCTTGGTAGTAAACACACTGCTGTCCCATAATTGAGGAGAAAATATAGCATATTGTACACAGTTTATACATACTTATACGTAAGTAAACGGTAAAGGACAGACACGGCTACGTAGATGACTTGGTAGTAAAGAATTAGCCTGCCAATGCAGGAGACGTAGGATAGGGAGCTTCAACCCCTAGGTGGGGAAGATCCCCTGGAGGAGGAAATGCCACCCACTGAACTATTCTTGCCTGAAAAAAGTTCCATGGATGAGGAGCTTAGCAGGCTACTGTCCATCAGTGCCGGGATCCAGCCTCGGCAGGATCCAGGGGATACCCTCAGGATGAACGGCGTCAGCGAGAGAGAGAGAGACAGAGAGAGAGAAGACACGTGAGACCAGCCTTGATAGGGCCAAGTCTATGTTTTACTTTTTGACAACCGGCTTTATACCCTTTCACAGAACGGTTTCAAGGTACAAGATGCTTACTCATGATTACACAGGATTAGCATTACATCATTTTGATTTTTAGGAAAAGCAGGATTTTTTTGCTTTTTAATTTTATAGTAATTCTTAGCCCATGATCTTCTGGCCTTGGGGCTATTAACATTTTATGCAGGTCAGGTGATTGTAAACCTATTTTCTGTTTTTATGGTGACCTTAACTGAAAGGTAACAGTATCATAGGGAAATAGTACAGAGTAGAATTATATTCTTGTTAATACAAAAATGAATCTTTCTGCAAAAGTTGTCAGTTGCGTTTATCTAAGAAGTTTACCCCATACTGACTCTGCGACTTTGGTGAGGCAGCTTCTGCCTAGCACTCCTGACTGACAATTAACAACCATCTCATTGTTACCACACTAGGGCTAAGTTCTTATTTCTCTACATCTTTAACTATATTAACAATGGTTTCTCTAACACAACCTTAGCACATTAAAGGCAAAAATACAGCAAGCAAAAACACAGCAAGCAAATCACAACCCAATAACCACCTATAGAATAATTTTTCTTACGTTTTCTAGTAGGACTCCTTTACCCCTTAAAAGGGCTCTATATCTATTAGGGCTTTTATATAATCAGGTTCTTTATGCTATTTTATGATTAGGATACTATAAGCAATCATGCATATTAGTACCAAGCACATAAATGCATTTGGCTAACAAACTACCAGCAAAGGAGTTTAAATTAAAACACTCCTTTCACACTGAATAATCTCATAAAATACCACCACCTGGGAAACTTATTGATTAAAGTTCTAAATTGATTCTTATTTGGGAAGAGATCGGGGAAGGCCTTCCTGCCTGTGTCAGAGAAATTAGGGAGTAGTCCATTGAGGCAGGCATCAGAAAGACAGATATCATCTTTAAGGTGAGAGCCGGGGGCAGCTTTTCAAAATCCCTGAAAACTTGATCTGCCTTGCCTGTCAGGCTTTCTCCTCGTGACCTTGTCATGGGTGGGATCTCGTGAGCTGGCCTTTTCGAAAATCCCTGAAAACCTGATCTGCCTTGCCCGTCAGGTTTTTTTCCCTTACGGACTTGTTAGGGGTAGGGTCTCGTGAGGTGACTTTTTCGAAACCCCTGAAAACCTGATCCGCCTTGCCCGTCAGATTTTCTCCCTTGTGGCCTTGTTAGGGGTAGGGTCTCGTGTGTTGGCTCCCGGCACATGAGATCACAAAGAGTCAGACAGAACGGTCGACTGAACAAGCATTCATTAACAGGCAATATACTGCAATGGTAAATAATCCAAAAGAAGCACTTTAATGAATAATGGAAAACATAAATAGCAGTTGACAACTGTTCAGAAAATTCCCTACAATAACGGGGGGAAGAAAAGAAAACTTTTCTAAATACCTCTTATAAATCTATCAGTAGATAAACATATGGGCATTTTACGACATTGACAAGTGGTTCATGTCAGTTACATTGTGTAATACATAAAGACCATCATCTTTAAATAACAAAATATTCATAAATGAAACATTCTCTACTTAAAGGACAGTCATTCAGTACATCAAGTCCCTATCTATACAGCAACTTTAACTTACTCAGTTCATTCGTTCCAAGATACATGTCAAGGAACAAGCTTTGGGGCCTCCCTTCTGGCTCAGAGGTAAAGAATCCACCTGGTAATTAACGCAGGGCACAAGGGTTCCATCCCTCATCAGGGAAGTTCCCACATACCTTGGAGGAGCTAAGCCTGTAGGCCACAACTCCGTGTTCCAGAGTTTGGGAGTCACAACTACTGAGCACAGGCAGAGAGCCCATACACTGTAACAAGAGAAGGCATTAGAATGAGAAGCCCGTGCACTGCAAGTAGAGAGTCACCTTTGCTTGCCACAAGGAGTGAAAAGCCCCTGAAGCAACAAAGACTCAGTGCAAACAAACAACAACAAGAAAACACTTTAAAAATGTAATGTACTCGTATGAAGAAAAACCAATATTAGTTGAAAACGTATTAATCAGAGTCAGAGACAACACTCATAAAAGTGAAAAGTAAAATAAAAACATACAAGATGTAAAGTAGACAAAGAGATGTCACAATAAGCAAGACAGGAAGTAAATACATTCTTTAAGCAAAAGTAATCTTTGAGGCAAATTCCTTGGTGGTCCAGTCGTTAGGACTATGTACATACACTGGAGGGGGCACAGATTCCATCCAGGAATGGGGAACTAAGATACCACCTGCCTCATGGCACAGGAAAAAAAAAAACCCAAAACAGTAACTTCAGCCCTTTTCTGTAAAACAGGCAACATTCTATGCCACCTAACAGCACTAATTACCTCAATTTTATAAATAAAGGTAGTGGATACACAGGGTTCCTGAACACAGCTCCATGGAACATGAAAGTAAATGAGCAAAAGCAGGACTGAACCCGAGACTTACAGATGCATACATGCTCTGAACCACCAGGGCCCACCAGGGCAGAACAGAGGACAAAAAGTTACAGTGAACTCCAGGAGTGTAAAAAGGAAACTTCAGATCAGACACAGAACTGACTTGTGTAACTGTCTTACTCCTGGAAATCGTTTCCAAGGCACCAACAACACATCAATTCAGGTCCTGTCCAAGAGAGGACCTCAATGTCCACTGTCCTTCCAGGTTTCCTGAGTTACAATCACAGAAGATCCAAACCGCATTCCTGTTACACACACTCCTGAAGGATGTGGCAAAAGAGGTCACAACAGGAACAGCTGAGGGCTCTGAACAAGAAGACAGGCTGAAGACAGCTCTGTGTAGGATCTGAGACACCAAATGCAATCGAAGAGCTGCCAGTCTTTCCCCTTCTTCCAATGAGGTCTTTCAAGTGCAGCAAATAGGAAGAGAACCAGGCTGGGTCCGAAATAATCTCTGGAGGTGTCAGCGCTCTTACATGTGGACCAAAAAGCAGGCATCCAATGGAATCCAGACCAGAAAGGGGACAAAGAGGAAATAGATCCCTTTGAAACACCTCATCACATGCTTCCCAAAGTCAAGCAACAACACTGACAGGAGTCAAATGACAGATTGTTACAGATCATATAAAGACTTTCCCTTTGGGGGCCTCTTTTCTTGAGGGTCCACTTTGAATAAAAACGCTTTCTTTTTCTTCTCCTAATCAAATCATTGTCCTCATTGAGAAACAGTCACCTGTAAGTCAGACCTACTTTCTTTCTCCCTCAGTCACTCAGTTCAGTCACTAGTCGTGTCCGACTCTTTGTCACCCCATGAATCGCAGCACGCCAGGCCTCCCTATCCATCACAAATTCCTGGAGTTTACTCAAACTCATGCCCATCAGTCGGTGGTGCCATCCAGCCATCTCATGCTCTGTCGTCCCCTTCTCCTCCTGCCCCCAGCCCCTCCCAGTATCAGGGTCTTTTCCAACGAGTCAACTCTTTGCATGAGGTGGCCAAAGTACTGGAGTTTCAGCTTCAGCATCAGTCCTTCCAATGAACACCCAGCACTGATCTTCTTTAGGATGGACTGGTTGGATCTAGTTGAAGTCCAAGGGACTCTCAAGAGTCTTCTCCAACACCACAGTTCATAAGCATCAATTTCTCGGTGCTCAGCTTTCTTCATAGTCCAACTCTCACATCCATACATGACCACTGGAAAAACCATGGCCTTAACCAGATGGACCTTTGTTGGCAAAGTAATGTCTCTGCTTTTTAACATGCTCTCTAGGTTGGTCATAAGTTTCCTTCCAAGGAGTAAGCATCTTTTTATTTCATGGCTGCAGTCACCACCTGCAGTGATTTTGGAGCCCCAAAAAATAAAGTCTGACACTGTTCCCACTGTCTCCCCATCTATTTCCCATGAGGTGGTGGGACCAGATGCCATGTTCTTAGTTTTCTGAATGTTAAGCTTTAAGCCAACTTTCTCACTCTCCTCTTTCACTTTCATCAGTAGGTTTTTAGTTCCTCTTCACTTTCTGCCCTAAGAATGGTATCATCTGCATATCTGAGGTTATTGATATTTCGCCCAGCAATCTTGATTCCAGCTTGTGCTTCTTCCAGCCCAGAGTTTCTCATGATATAATAAAACGTAATTTTCAGGGAGGAGACTGATGGGCTCCATGTTAAATGTCTTGAATGTTGTCATCTTCCCCTTTGCATTCCCTGAGATAAGAGATATGTGGGCTCCAGTTGAGGAATTTACACCTAACAAAAACAGGGTAAATAGACAGTCATTCTCTAATCTCAGGGAATAATTATGGCAAGGACAAAGAAAGGAAAAAACCCTGTTTGTTAAGGGAGACACTATACACGCCCAGAAAGGCTGTTTGGAGCCAAAACTCACAGGATTATTCCAGGCCATAACGAGTCTTGCTCCTCCCAGAAGCCTTCACTTTGAGATCCAACTTGGCTAAGGTGTGCATGCACACTCCAGGGAGGGTCCTGAGACTAATGAACCAGGGCGAATAAACAAGGTGATTGGCCTGAGGGAAGATGAAGACCCGGAAAACTGCACCTTTGTAAAGAATTTACACTTCCCAAAGGCGTCTCTCTCTCTCCCTGAGGTTGCCCATGTGCCTTGCCACATGTACTTTTCCTTTCAATAAATTTTTTCTTTACTCTTTATCTTCTGCCTCATCATCTGAATTTGTTCTTGACGAGGCAGGCCAGACTAGGGCCCGTAGCCCTAAATGTTGGCTCCTGTGGTCCAGGGGTTAGGAGTCTCGATCTGGGAAATTAAGAACTTGCTTCCAGCTTCCGCTCGCTCCCACTCACTTCTTTGAGCATTCCAAATCAATTTCCTTTCTCATAGCTTTTGTTACTAAAAACACGGATCCTACTTTCCTTAAGCAACCATGAACTGTCCTTTATATTAGCATTTTTTGGACTGGTGACCATAAATACCAGTGATAACTTCTAAAAACACTTGCTTTCTTATGGAGAACATCTCAGGGTAGCAGCAAACATATTCATTAATAATCCAAAATCTCTTTAGTTTCTCTATGAGAGGAAATTATCAGTAATCAGTGCCTATGTGTGTGCTAAGTCGCTTCAGGCATGTATGACTCTTTACAAACCCATGGACTGTAGCCTGCCAGCTCCTCCGTCCATGGGATTCTCCAGGCAAGAATACTGAAGTGGGTTGCCATTTACTTCTCCAGGGATCTTTCTGATGCAGGAATTGAACTCTCAGTAATCAGTGTAATACAATAAAAGCATTACACAATTTGATGACTCAACTCATGTCTTTCTTAGATGAGCAAACAAATGTTTTCACTAGATATTTAATGTTGAGTATTTCCCAGTTCATGTGCATCTGAAATTCATTTAATTTCTCGTAACTGTTTGATTTGTAAGTGCTTACTTTTTCTTTTGTAAAGCCAAGTGAATTAGATCTCACTTACAAACTGACCTCAGCAATATTATCCAAAAACAAAGACACACAGTGAGACATGCAGAAATCCAGACACACAGATGGACAGACAGAGACATAGTTTTCTGCTTGAGATTTAAAATGTCTCTTTGACCTTTTTCTTTCCCCTTGGTTTGAGATTCTAGTTTGCCCAAGGCTGAGGCCTCAGGCAAAGCGGGTTGTGTATTTCAAGGACTTGGTAAAGGTTGCACGCTGTGCTAAGCTCCCTCAGTTGCGCCCAACTATCTGCGATCCCCTGGACTGTATCCTGCCAGGCTGCTCTTTCCATGGGACTCTCCAGGCAAAAACACTCTGGTGGGTGGCTATTCCCTCCTCCAGGGGATCTTCCTAACCCAGGGATCAAACCCACCGTTTCCACACTTGCAGGCAGGTTCTGTACCATTAGAGTCATCTGGGATGCCTGGGAAAGGTTAACTCAAGTTTTCCTAGACTAGCTGTCTCAACGAGTTAGTTGCTTTTAACTCCATATGCAAAAAGAACTGGTTGTGCACTTTCAAAGAGAAAAAAAAATTCATTTTAACCAGTTTTCTCCAGAGTCTAGAGAACACCACAGCTATCCTATGTCAAAAAAGTTACCTTTCCTTTTTATAGTCATAGCTTTGTAGCTAAAATACAGATCAAATAGTGCTCAAATTGACTGTGAAAACAAGGGCAGATGGGCTGATAAAAATCTTGGATTGTCCCTCTGGGCAGATGGGGGTCTTGGATTGTTCAGAAGAATCTGAAGGGGTAAAGAAAACTTGCTAGAGTGGGGGAAGCTGGGCTCACTCTCCCCCCAAGAGACAGGGGCAGTTAGAAGGGGACCAGCTCATGGAGAGGGAGACAGAGGGGTTGGGAGGGGTTTAAGGACACACAGGACAGAGAATGGAGACAGAAAGGGCAGTGGGGGACACTATTGGAGCTGTGGGCCGGCTCAATAGAGAGCCGACCTAAAAAGTGAGGGTTTGATCAACCAAAATATAATTCTGACACTGTAACATGGACAAACATCCTCACTAATTGCATAATTATTTTTCCAGTAACTTCTCTGAGACAGTTTTAAGTTCGCTTTATGTACCTCACGGTAGGAGAGAGGAGGATACAGCCTCTCATCCAGCAGGGCAGATTCTTATCCTTTCTCAAGGGGCAAGAGTCACGAACATTCAGTAACTTCTAAGGGTTCAGCCCTGTTTAATTTACAGTTCCAATTGTCACACAGTCCACAGAAGATGTCCCATGTATTAGCTCATGAGTAATAAGGTGAATCTTCCCATCTGGGAATAAAAACGTCATCAACCTTAATCCCTAGCTTCTTAAAGAGTGGCGTTTTGTCTCACAAATCCTGCCCACAGCGCCAATTAATGCCTTGCCAAAAGTTTTAACTTTCGTTTCATGTTCCAAGGATTTCTTAAGAAAATAAGACACTCATTCTATACAAAGAAATATTCCAATATTTATTACAGAATTATCTAGTTGACTTTCAATATATTAATCCAACCAGTCCATCCTAAAGGAGATCAATCCTGGGTTTCACTGGAAGGACTGATGCTGAAGCTGAAGCTCCAGTACTTTGGCCACATGGTGCGAAGAGCTAACTCATTTGAAAAGACCCTGATGCTGGGAAAGATTGAGGGCAGGACAAGAAGGTGAGGACAGAGGATGAGATGGTTGGATGGAATCACTGACTCAATGGACATGAGTTGGGGTAAACTCTGGAAGCTGGTGATGGACAGGGAGACCAGGCGTGCTGGGGTTCATGGGGTTGCAAAGAGTCGGACATTACCGAGTGACTGAACTGAACTGAAAAGACAAGGAAATAGAAACAGCAGAGGATACATCACCGAATTGGCTTCTGACCAACATCCAGACTGGAACAGCCCTGGGAAGCCCCAGGACACAGCACATCTGGAGTCTCAAATGGCTAAAGGTCCCAGGCAGCTTGTCTACCCATGGGTGAGGCTTTAACATTGCAGTTCGGGGTTCCTCCTTATCATCCCAGGATGCAAACTGATGTCATCAATCTGTGAGCAAACAGCAGCTCTGGTTTCATCTTAATGCTGTTTGTTTTGTCTTATGAAACCTGGATGTTCCTAAGCCTGGGGCTGGGTTGGTCAGAGCCTCTTTGAACAATTTCAAGGGTGAACAATCTCAAGATTCATGTCCTAACTTATCTATGGTGCTGCAAGCCTTGCACTCGCAGCAGGCAGTCAGGGTACTCACAGTCAGGGTGTGTCCAGGCAGGTTGGAGGCAAGCACAGAAGAATGTACTGCTTTGTCTTGAAGCCTAAACAGGACTATTTTTTTAATTTCCCTAACACCCTGGTGGACGCATGGTAAAAAGTTAGCTTGCCCATGAGGGAGACATGGGTTCGATCCTTGTTCTGGGAAGATCTCACATGCAAGGGAGCAACTAAGCTGATGAAGGACAGATACTGAGCCTGTGGAGTGAAACTACTGAAGCCTGTGTGCCTAGAGCTGGTGTTCCACAACAAAAGGAGCCACCGCAACGGGAAGCCATGCACCCTGCAAGCAGAGAGCAGCCCCCAGTTGTCTCAAATAGAGAAATGGCCACACAGGAAACAGACCCAGCGCAGCCAAAAAAAAAAAAAACCCAAAGCCCTTGCCTTTGTCTCTGTGGGCACTACAGCACCACTGGAGGGTGACGTACATTTCACACGTCAAAGAACACAGCAGGAAGTTGAGGAGAAGAAAAATCTCTGAGAGTTCACAAATACTAAATATCTGTTTTCTCACAGAACTCTCACACTTGGAGAGCTTCCCAAACATGATGAATGCTGTGACTTCCTCTCTGTCCTTGTGACAGCTGACCTGGGATCACATTGTTGATCCTTTCCCACTCATCTGATTTTCTGCTACCAGCACCTCATTCTCCACAATCCAGGGATCTTTCTCATGCTACAAAAATAGAGTTATGATTCAGGTAAGAATCAGAAATTCCTGCTCAGAAGAAATGTCATACTTGACTTCTTCAAGAATCCAAACTTTCTTTTTTAAAAAAAAATGCATTTGCTATCTTTAATAATTTTGTTTATTCATTTATTTTGGCTGGAGTGAGTGATCATTGCTGCTTGGACTTTTCCCCAAATTGGGCAAGTAGGGGATACGCTCCAGTTGCAGTGTTTGGGCTCCTCACTTGCTGTGGCTTCTCCTGGGTGCCCAGGCTTCAGTAATTGTCCCATATGGGCTCATTAATAGCAGCTCCAGGCTCTAAAGTGCTGCTTTAGTAGTTCTGGCCCATGGGCTTAGCTGCTCTTTGACGTGGGATCTTCCAGACCAGGGATCGAACCCGTGTCTCCTGCATTGGCAGGTGGAAAATCCCGGCTCTTTTGTCTGTCAAGAAGTGAGGACCTTATGACAGATAGAAAAATATTTCACAAATTACTTTACTATTTGCCTCCTTCTGAATGTACAGCGAGCAGTATAATATACAGTATAGTATGTATCAGGTATCTAGTTCCTTTCCAAGAGTTACTGAACTAAGAACACAGGGGCATAAAACAGACGACTGGATATTTCAAAGTTTGAAATCAGTGTTATAAACACTCAAGCTCTGGAAAAACTCCCTGTGTATCACACAGTGGGCAGGTCACCCAAAGAAAAGACAAGTTTAACCTCCTGATGCTAATCACGGAGCCTTACATATCTGAGTGAACAAGGCTTTCAGCTCAGTCAAGAAAAACAGGGCGCCCAAGAGACAGGGAGGGAAAAGGCAGAGATAACCCAAAGTAGATTTCTACTTCAGAGGGAAGTGATCCTCACCTACCGACAGCGGGTTCCTGAGGGTCTCCAGCATCAGGTCCTTGTACAAGGTCCTCTGGGCAGGGTCCAGACATTCCCACTCCTCGGGAGTGGAATTTTTGAACACATCCTTGAAGGTCAACTGTGCCTGAAATGAAAACACATTTCACCAATGGGCCCTGAGGAGGATTCTTATTTTCACAGAGAAGGAGAAGAAGTGAGACAGGTAAAGCTCAATTCAGCTGAAGCAATATTCTCATAGATCCATGCAAATCTATATGGAGCAAATTGTTGCTCTCTAATTTAATTTCCTGTTTTTTCATAAGATGATGACATCCTCCAATCAACATGAATTCATCATGGGTGTGGACAAGACATGAAAAACATACAAATTGCAGTCAACAGTGGGTTGTTGATGCAGAAGTGTTACGATCGACAAACTGAGTGACGTTCACTGTCTAGATGAGCTACAGCAAGACTGGTGTCTTCAGAGACGACCAAGTCCACAGCGGCTTTAAAAGAACACAGACTGTGATGAGGATGTCACCATCACACTGACGAGAGGTGTCTCAACACTTCATACACACTAAGCGTTACTCTAAAGACTTTACCCATATGAACTTGTCATCAACATAACAGCACGTTAGAGAAAGATCTGTGTCCATCTTACTGGGGAGAAAACTCTGTCACTCTAAGAAATAGCTCTGATCAAACAGTTAAGAAATGAGGCAACAGCACCTGAGCTCAGGTGGTTGGGAGAGACAACTGAACCTAAGGAATCAAAGAGTTATGTAACAGTATCAAAGACCATACACAGAGAGTTCTCTGAGAATACCTGAAAGAAGTTCAAGGGAGCTGAAGTGCAATGGAACAGCATAAATGGTCACTATACAGGGTCATCCCCTCTATCCCCCCAATGCACACAATGTCAATAATCTGACTACTATTTACATTATTCATGTGATGAGGTAGAAAAAATTAAAGGCTATGGAATACACACTTCAGATACAACTGCAACTGCTCTAAGCATAAACCATATTTATGAGATGGTTTTGTGATAAAATCATAGAGTTATATATCCATGCACTCATGCATGCAGATGGAAACACACAATCGATTGAAACAAGAAGAGTTGTCTTTATTTTTTTCTTTCATTCAATCAAAATTTAGTGAGTATCAACTCTGTGTCCCAAACTGGGAATACAGCAGTGAACATGACGGAGCTTACAATCTAGCAGCCAGCCACCCAATTAGATCCATAATTTTAACATTACTATTGTTATATGTGCTCTGAAACAAGCCTGGTGCCAAGAGAAGATTCAACAGAATGTCTTGACCTACATCGATAAATCAGAAAGGTCTCTGTGAGGAAGAAACACTTAGGATTGGCAAGGTGGGAAATGGAAGAGTTTTGTAAGCAGAGAGAACAGCCTGAGGGCCAGCTCTGAGGCAGGAAGATATTTACTGAACAGAAAACCAGCCAGTGTGACTGCAACATAGGGAAAGAAGATAGGGTGATGCCAGGTAGAGGCTGATTTCTGCAAGGCCTATAAACTAAGGATGTTATTTCAAAAGCAACTGGACAGCAGTTAAAAATCCATAGGAGGAAAGTTAGAGATTTAGGGTTGTTTTTCAGCACTCACTCTGCTATGTGAGGAGGTAGTTGTTCAGTTGACTCAGTCATGTCAGACTCTTTGGGACGCCATGGACTGTAGCCTGCCAGGCTCCTCTGTCCATGGGATTCTCCAGGCAAGAAAACTGGAGTGGGTGGCCATTCCCTTCTCCTGTTCATGTGTATTTTGGCATCTTTGGGACATTAAAAATGAATCAAATGTATTTCAGTAAGTTTGTTAATATGCGATTTCCTTTTCACAGCTTCTTTGGTTGTTTATTCTGGGCCTTCGTTGCCATGATCAGCTCTCTCTGCTTGTGGCTGCACTGCATGGAGGTGAGTCTGTAGTGCCCAGGCTTCTCATTGCAGTGGCTTCTCTTTGTCTCCGAAGTCAAGCTCAAGCACTGAGTGACTTGTGAAGGGCGGGGCCAGGCTGAGCGAACACCGACCTGCTTCTTCCTCCCTTTGGTTCCAGAGGTGTCTTGTCAGGGTTAAGGAGTACTTGGTCTCTCACGTCTTGTGTTGCACCATTCATTACTCATTAGTTTAAGTAACTGTAAACACTTTAAATAAAACTTTAAACTTCTGTGGGATAATCGCAACGGAACGAAAAAAGCTTTTGGCATAACATTTGGAGTCCTGCATGTCCGACGACAGAGGATGAAATCGTTGGATGGCATCAGCGACACAATGAGTTTGAGTAAACTCTGGGAGTTGGTGATGGACAGGGAGGCCTGGCGTGCTGCAGTCCATGGGGTCACAAAGAGTCGGACATGACTGAGAGACTGAACCAAACTGTACTTGGAGTCCTGCTGATGAGGCTGAAGTGATTCAGAGGCCTGGGAACTGAAACCTGGTCTGCTGGCCAGGTTGGGGTTGGGTGGGGGTTGATGTGGGGTGCTGGTGGGGTGGGGCTAGATGTGGGGTGCTAGCTGAATCAAGGAACATTCCAACAATTAGAATTAATTTAAGCTGTTTAAGTAAACAAGAACTGGCTTTGTCCAGTGATGATAATCTAGAATGTGAAACGCACAACTCTTAGAAAGGGCTACTTCATACTAACACTGCTAAGGAGAAAAATGTCTTGACGTTCCACTTCTTCAACGATCAAGCTTATTAATCACTGTGGTGGCCCAGCGAAAGTGCACCCTGAGGGGAATGCAGGATTGAGAAAAGCAGGCACCATACTGTGCTTTGGACATTCTAGCCTTGGTATTTCAGAAAGGGTCTCTTGGGTCCATCCACCTCTTCAGCAAGGCCAGATAAGTTTGGGGGACTCTCTCCTGGTTTTCAGATCTCCCAGTTATTGGTTGATGACCCCAGTTTTGTTTGGCAGTGTATTAACATGCATAGCGCCCAGTTAAAAGACACTGAGTAGAACCGCCCTGGTGGTGCAGTGCTAAATAATCTACCTGCCAATGCACAGGACCCGGGTTTGATCCCTGGTGTGGGAGGATGCCACGTGCCTCCCAGCAACTAAGCCCGAGCAACACAAGTACTGAGCCTGTGCCCCAAAGCCTGTGCTCTGCAGCAGCAGCAGCCCCAGCAATGAGAAGCCTGCACACAAGTAACCAGAAAGTCGCTTCTGCTGCTGCAGCCAGAGAAAGCCCACGTGCAGCAAAGAGAGGCTGAGCTCAGCCAATAAAACAGACACTGAGTCCTCTGGACCGACCAAAAGAGCCTTCAAAACGCAAGTCTCCAACCATATCCCAGCCAAGGTTACGTGGAGAATTCACAGCCCGATTGCTGCAAAAGGAGAAAGAAGCCAGCACAATGAAGACTTAATAGCCAAAAATAGCCAAAAATAAATTTTAAAGATTATTAAAGAGAGAAAAAAACTTTTAATGAGAAATGCATTCTTCTTTATAAAAGTTGATGACAAAGCTTCAAAAACTTATATGGGAAAAACTTGTTTACATCATAATATATAATACTTAAGCAAATACTTCAATCTAATGGAATGTCAAGTTACTACATGATCACTTGATGGTGATTAGGCAATTTACTTCTTGTTGAAAAACTGTAATACATTTTCTCTCATGTCTTTGTTGTCTGTTTCTGAAAGATCTGTCACTTGTGGGCAACAAAGCACATTGTCAAACATAAAGTCTTAAGACACTAGAATTTATTTCTCCCCAAATTATCGACTTGGCACTATTTTTAAATATTTCTATGTGTATTATCTGACTGAACTCAAGTCCTAAAGGAACTGTCTTTCTTTACACTTATAGGGCACCTACTATGCTCCTTGTCATTGTCTACGTGCATTTTAATGTTACAAAAGGCTCAAAATAACCCACAGACTTATGTATTTGTTAGTGTAAAGCAGGAAAGAAATGTAAATTAAACATTAAATCTGGGTCATAATATGTGGATAGAAAAAGTAACGCTAAGGAAAAACTATTGAAAAAAACAAAAGAAATAGGAAGGCAGGATTTAAGAGATTAGCACTGAAACATATATATTACCATATGTAAAAGAGCCAGTGGGAGTTTAATGGATGAGCAAGTGCTCTGGGACAATCTGGAGGGATACAGTGGCAAGAGAGATGGGTTCAGAAGGGAGGGGACATATGTACGCCTATGGCCTATTCATGACGTACAGCAAAAACCATCACAATATTGTAAAAAAAAAAAAAAAATTAACTGATGGTGAGTTAGGCCTGAAATCAGAATCAAAGCTTTCCCACACTTAACACATTTTCGTAGTTTTCCTCCAGGTTGAGTTTTCTGAGGGTCAAAAAGCTGATATATTTTACTGCACTTTCTACATGTGTAAGTTTTCATTGCAGTATGGATTCCCAGATGATCTGCAACGTCTCTCCTTGTGACTGAAGGGTTTCCCACAAAAATAACTTTTATGGGGTTCTGTCTAATTCATGCTGAACATGCACTAGAAACTCTGCCACATTCATTTCACTTGCATGTTTTCTATACAGTATGAATTCTCTGAATTATAAGGCCTGAACACTGACTAAAGGCTTTGTCACACACACGACATTTGCACTAAAATGTTTCTCACAACTGTAGTAGCGGCTACGCTGCAGTTGCCGCGCTCGTGCTCCTCACTTGCCGCGCGCGGCTTCTCCCGGCTGCACGGGCTTCAGGAGTTGTCCCACGTCGGCTCAGTAGTTGCAGCGTCCAGGCTCTTGAGTGCTGGCTCATAGTCGAGGCACACAGGTGTAGCTGCTCTGTGACACGTGGGATCTTCCCTGACCAACGATCGAACCCGGGTCTCCTGCATTGGCAGGTGTAGAATCCAGCCCTTTTTTCAGCCAAGGAGTGAGGACATTATAAACCAACAGAAAAATACTTCTCAATGAATTTACCATCTGCCTCCTTTTGAATGCACAGGGAAGAGTATAACATACGTTACAATATGCAGCCAGGATCTAGTTCTGCCTGGGTCCAGCCCCAGCGCGTCCACGAGTACCCAAGGGATGAGTGGCGTCAGCGAGGAAGGAGACGGACACACAAGGAGGGTTGCATGGACGAAAAGGCTCTTTATTTTTTGGACAGCTCAGCTTTTATAGAATAAACATTACCTCCTCCTGTAAGTCACCTCGTATTACATCAGATATTGGTTTCGTGCTTCCGTCAATATTTTTTCTTCCCCATGTTTTTTCCATATGCATTCATCTGGAACATTTCAAATTACAGGGTTTTTTCCCTTGAATGCCCCGTACATTAGTCTTCCTGCTTCAATGGCTTAACATTTTCATTCTGCCAAAAACAATGTTCCATAAAATCTAAACATAATATAAATTCTTTGGACAATAACACAATACATGGGAAGGGTTATAAAAAAACATGTCTGACATTTCTGAGAATAGTACCATGTGAAAACCCTGATATTTTTCTTTACTTGAGACCACAAAACCTCAGTCTACAATATTTAACTATGAAGCAACAAAACACCTCTATTAATATGAGGTACTGGCAGTGTGGCTGGTTAATATAAATCTTCTATTGAAATCCTATGCTACACATTTTCTAATTCTACAAAAATACCCGGAATATTCTATGTTTATTATGGGAATGGAAACAGTGGACAAATAGAAGCACTGAAATAGCAACAATGAAAATCCTCTTGACCAAAGAACATTAACCTATGGTACATCTACTTCTGAATCTCAATGCCTCTACGCTTTTTTAATCTAGAACATTATAATCTTCTAAGCAAGCAGCCAATCTATGCCTGTGGCCTTTTCCTTTTTGACTTGGTACAATGTGTATGGTCGTGTCTTGGGTGGAGCAGTCATGAGCATTTCTGATGCCCGCCCAAGCGTAACTGCCACAAACCTGAACAGGCCTTTCATTCCTGGTTAGTCATAAGGTTCCCCATGCTGAGGAGGCAGAGTAGGCCTCGGCCTTAGGGGATCCTTCTTAATAGGCTTGGGCTTTTCCAGGGAGGCCTGATCACTATATGTTACATTCCCAAGAATTAATAGAAAACCCAACAACAGTAAGACAGAAAGAGAAAGGGGACATATTGGGCCCCCGGGGCAACCCCGAGGGGAAGGGCTGCCTTGCAGGTTCCTCTCTCATGCCGTGACCTTGTCACGGCCTGGGCGCGTCCCGGCGGCTCCCGACATAGTTTCTATCTAAGAACTACTGAACCAAGAACACAGGGCTAGAAAACAGGCAACTGGATATTTCAAAGTTTGAAATCAGCTTTATAAATGCTCAAGCTGTGGAGAAACTCCTTGTGTATCACACATTGGCAGGTCACCAGAAGGAAAGACAAGTTTAAACTCCTGATGCCAATCACGAAGCTTTACATGTGTGAGTCAACAAGGTTTTGAGCTTAGTCAAGAAAAACAGAGGACTTCCCTGGTGGTTCAGACGGTAAAGCATCTGCTTACAACTCGGGAGACCTGGGTTCGATCCCTGGGTGAGGAAGATCCTCTGGAGAAGGAAATGGCAACCCTTTCCAGTACTCTTGCCTGGAAAAACAGGGGATCTCAAAAGGTACAGAGGGAACATGCAGAGGTACCCCAGGGCAGATCCCCACTTCAGAGGGAAGTGATCCTCACCCACAGACAGCAGGCTCCTGAGGGTCTCCACCATCACGTCCTTGTACAAGGTCCTCTGGGCAGGGTCCAGGCATTCCCACTCCTCAGGAATGAAATCTGTGAACACATCCTTGAAGGCCAACTGAAATGAAATGAAATGAAAACACATTTCATCAACGGGCCCTGAGGAGGATTCTTCGTTTGACATAAAATGAAAAGAGGTGAGAGGGGTAAAGCTCAATTCAGTTGAAGTAATATTCTGATAGATCCATTAAAAGCTGCTTGAAGCAAACTGTTGATCTCTAATCTAATTTCTAATTTACTCTTTTTCATCAGATTATGATCTCCTGCCATCAACATGAATTTGTCATGTATGTGGACAACACATGAAAAATACACAAAACCAACACTGGGTTGTGTATGCAGAAGTGTTACATTCAACACACAGAGTGACATAGTGTCAATATCTAGTTGAGTTACAGCAAGACTGGTGTCTTCAGAGACGACAAAGTCCACAGTTGCTTTAAAAGAACACACATAGTGATGATGATGACATCATCACATTGACGACAGGTGTTTCAGCACGTCCTACACACTAAGCATTACTCTAAAGACGTCACACGGGTGAACTTGTCATCAACATAACAGCACGTTAGAAAAAGATCTGAGTCCACCTTACTGGGGAGAAAACTCTGTCACTAAGAAATCGCTCAGATCAAACAGTTAAGAAATGAGGCAACAGCACCGGAGCTCAGGTGGTTGGCAGAGACAACTGAACCTAAAGAATCAACCAGTTAACGACCAGAGAAGGAAAGAGCATCCACAGAGAGTTCCCTGAGGATACCTGAAACAAGTTCAAGGAAGCTGAAATACATTATAAGAGCATAAATGGTCACGATATAGGGTCATACCCTCTCCCATCACAACCCACACAATGTCAATAATCTTACTACAATTTACACGATTCATGTGATGATGCACAAAAAACTTAACGCCATGAAATACACTTAAGATAACAACTGAAACTGCTACAAAGCAAACACCATTATTTATGAGATGATGTTTTTGTAATAAAACCATGGAGCTACATATCCATGCATTCATTCATGCATGTGTAAACAAACAATTGCTTGAAACAAGAGAAGTTATCTTTTGTTTTTCTTTCATTCTATCAAAATTCATTCAGTGTCAGCTTTGCGCCTCAAACTTGAAATACAGCAGTGAACATGACGGAGTTTACAATCTAGCAGCCAGCCAACCAATTTCATCCACAATTTTAATGTTACTATCGAAATAAGTGCTCTGACACAGGCCCAGTGCTAAGACAAGATTAAACAGAAAGTCTTAACCTACACTGAGAAATCAGTCAAGGTCTGTGTGAGAAAGAAACACTTAGGATTGGCAAGGTGGGAAACGGAAGATTGTTGCAAGCAGAGAGAATAGCCTGAGTGCCAGCTCTGAGGCAGGAATATATTTACTGAACAGAAAGTCAGCCACTGTGAGGGGAACACAGGAAGTGTAAATGTGGTGATGCCAGGCAGAAGCTAATTTATGCAAGAGCTATGGATTTAGGACTTTATTCCAAAAGCTACTGGAAGTCACTGAAGAATCTGCAAGAGGAAATTTAGACGCTTAGATTTGTTTTTCAGAGCTCAATCTGCTGTGTGTGAAAGTTGTGTTTACCTGCTTACTCATGCCAGACTCTGCAACCCTGCTGACAGCAGCCCACCAGCTCCTCTAGCCATGGAATGCTCCAGGCAAGAATGTTGGAGTGCATTCCCATTCTATTCTTTCATTTTACTTCTTCGTTCAGTACCTTTGTCAACAAAGTAAGCAAAGCTTACTTATTTTGCTTATGTTGGGTCTTCATTGTTGTGAGTGCGCTTTCTCTAGTTGCAGCTGCAGTGACGGGGCTTCTCACTGCAGTGGCTTCTCTTGTTTTGGAGCACAGGCTCTAGAGAGTGCGGGCTTCCGTACTTATGGCTCTCGGGCTCTAGGTCACAGGCTCAGTAGTTGTGGCCCATGGGCTTAGCTGCTCTGAGGCATCTTCCCGGACCTGGGATGGAACCCGTGCACTGTACCTTGGCAGGCACATTCTTAGCCACTGTACTTACTACCAGTGAACTCCTCAACATTACCGTATTCTAGTTCAAAATAAATAAATAAATAAAAGTAATACAAGCAGAAAATAACATACAGATTTCTTCCAATCTCTATAAAATACCTGTAGTTAAAAATATGTGGGCCTCCCTACGGGTAAGTGGTAAAAAATCCACTGGGCAATGCAAGAGATGTGGGTTGTTGCCTGGTCTGAGATCCTACATGCTGAGGGGCAACTAAGCCCTTGAGTCTCAATTCCTAAGCCAGAGCTCTAGGGCCCAGGAGGTGAAACTTTTAGGGGAAGCATGCTGATTGAAACCGCCCACCCTGGCCAGGCACCATAGTAACTATTTGCATGAGTTGTTTTATGACAGGCGATCCTGATACGGAATACGGAGCTAATAAGCCACCACCAACCTCAAGAGTTCGGGAAAGGTTGAAAGGAGACACTGCGTGTCAGTCCAGTTCCCAGAATCCTTCTCGCTAGCATCCATCTTGGCTGAGCGATGCGTGGGCCACCAGGAAAGACTCTGAATTAGAATGATCGGCCAAAGACCACCCGGAAACTAATCTCATCACCATAAAACCCAGGACTGCAAGCCACGCGGCAGGGCAGTTCTCCTGGGTTCCCTGACCCTCCTGCTCTCCGCCCGGGTGCCCTTTCCAATAAAATCTCTTGCTTTGTCAGCACATGTGTCTCCTCAGACAATTCATTTCCAAGTGTTAGACAAGAGCCCAGTTTCAGGCCCTGGAAGGGGTCCACCTTCCTGCAACAAAAGTACTGAAGCCAGCGCGCTCGAGACCCTGTGCTGCAAGACAAGGGAAGCCACTGCAGTGAGAAGCGTGCGCACCACAACCAGAGAGCGGCCACCACTCGCCAGAGCCAGGGAAAGGACACGGAAGCAATGCAGATACAGTCAGGAAATAAATCTATTTTAAAAATCATAATGTCATTTTTATCAATTTTAGGTGTGTACTTATTAACAAAATCCAAAATTTATTACTTTATTCCATTAAGAAAATACTGAATCAGTGAGAGGGTAACAGGCAGGAAGGCCAGGGGTCTCCAAATGGAGGAAGTAGGCTGCAAGTGTCAGACATTTTTATCTCTTTTAAACCGCAGGAGGAAACAAATTAGGGATATTTTTTTCCCCTTCTCTATACAAATTTAAAAGGCGCTTTCTCTTAAAATACTTTGTTGCCATAACAACACCTGGTTTCACCTGAAGCTAACTATTCTCAAACCTTGAGTTAACCAATGCATTTTGCTTATGGAAATATTTGTCCTAAGCTATGTTAATGTACTATGCATTTACCCCAGATTCCCCTAATGCCTGAGAACCTATATGACAAACCAGTATGTTACACGCAGATATTGTTCCCCTAATCTATGCAAATGAAACTATTTGTATGGTAATCTGCCCTTCTACAAGATTCAAGTCAAGATTTATGGCCTGAGATGAATCATCTAGTGTCAAGATTACCCCAAAATGCATATTATGGATGAGCGGCCTTGTGCCATTCTGAGTTTTAAGACATTCCTTTCTTTCATTAACAGATTGCTAGTGACTATATGGAGAAGGAAATGGCAACCCACTCCAGTATTCTTGCCTGGAAAATCCCATGGACTGAGAATCCTGGTATGCTACAGCCCATGGGGTCGCAAAGAGTTGGACACGACTGAGCGACTTCACTTCAAACAGATCCCCAGCCCAGGTTGGATGCAAGAGACAAGTGCTCAGGGCTGGTGCACTGGGAAGACCCAGAGGGATTGGATGGGGAGGGAGGTGGGAGGGGGCATCAGGATGGGGAACACATGTAAATTCATGGCTGATTCATGTCAATGTATGGCAAAAACCACTACAATACTATAAAGTAATTAGCCTCCAACTAATAAAAATAAATGAAAAAAAAGTGATGTGTTTAAATGACATGTCTCTGTTAAATAACAAGCAAACAACAAACTTTAATGCCAGATGTTAATTTAATACTACATGTTTCTTGAGTCATATGAATCTGAAATCCATTTAGCTTAGTTTCTGTTATATTTAGAAATGTTTACTTTGTAAGCACTTTTTAAAAAGGCAGTTAAATAGAGCTCACCTACAAATTAACCTGAGCAATACATATATCGCAATAGAGATCTCATAGTTTCATTTTAAAGCTTAGTCATAAAACAAGCATTGCAATGCAAAACTCACCAGCTTAGAGATCTTTGAGGACTTCCCTGGTGGTCCAGTAACTAAGACTCCATGCTTCCAATGCAGGGGGCCCAGGTTTCCTTCCGGGACAGGAAACTAAATCCCACTTGCCACAACTAAGAGTCAGTGAAGCCAAATAAATCAGGGTTAGACTTAAAACATAGCAGAAAAGTCCCCAAATTAAGAAGGTAGATTGTCAGATCCTGTGAGCAGCACTCAGACAGTAAAATTCCTTCCTTCTCACATAGCACCTACCCTGTCTCCTGCGCTAGCAACAAGATCCTCTCTGTGTCTCTAGACATCTATACCATCTTTCTATGGCAGCCTGTGCTGACTGAAAAAAAAAAAAAACCAAAAAGATAGGACACTTGTGAGGATTACAAGCAGAGGGGGAGAGGGTGCCGACCAGAGAAATTAGTGGGCTACAGTTTTATAATAAAAGGAGAAGTGGGGAGGGGGAGAGTGTCCTTATCTGTCTCTTCTGCTTCCTCTTCTTGAGTTGTTGTTCAGTTGCTCAAGTTGTGTCCAACTCTTTGTGACCCCGTGGACTGCAGCACACCAGGCTTCCCTGTCCTTCACCATCTCCCAGAGCTTGCTCAAACTCATGTCTATTAAGTCAGTGATGCCATCCAACCATCTCATCCTCTGCCCCCTTCTCCTCCTGCCTTCAATCTTTCCCAGCATCAGGGTCTTTTCTGATGAGTCAGTTCTTTGCGTCAAGTGGCCAAAATATTGAAGCTTCAGCTTCAGTCTTTCCAATGAATATTCCAGGTTGATCTGCTTTAGGACTGACTGGTTTGATCTCCTTGCTGTCCTAGGGACTCTCAAGAGTCTTCTCTGACACCATCACTCAAAGGCATCAATTCTTCAGGACTCAGCCTTCTTTACAGTCCAACTCTCACATCCATACATGACCACTGGAAAAACCATAGCTTTGACTAGACGGACCTTTGTGGGCAAAGTAATGTCTCTGCTTTTTAATATGCTGTCTAGGGTGGTCATAGTTTTTCTTCCAAGGAGCAAGTGTCTTTTAATTTCATGGCTGCAGTCACCTTCTGCAGTGATTCTGGAGCCTAAGAAAATAAAGTCTCTCACAGTTTCCATTGTTTCCCCATCTATTTGCCATGAAGTGATGGGACCAGATGCCATGATCTTAGTTTTTGAATGCTGAATTTTTTTTTTCAATGTTGAATTTTAAGCCAGCTTTTTACTCTTTCACTTCAGTTTCTCTGCACTTTCTGCCTTAAGGGTGGTGTCACTTATTGATGTTTCTTTCAGCAATCTTGATTCCAGCTTGGGCTTCATCCAGCCTGGTATTTTGCATGATGTACTCTGAAGCTAAGGAAAATAAGCAGGGTGACAATATACAGCCTTGACGTACTCCTTTGTACTCCTTTCTCCATTTGGAACCAGTCCATTGTTCCATGTTTCATTCTAACTGTTGCTTCTTGACCTGCCTACAGCTTTCTCAGGAAGCAGGTAAGGTGGTCTGGTATTCCCATCTCTTTAAGAATTTTCCAAAATTTGTTGTGATCCACACAGTAAAAGGCTTTAGTGCAGTCAGTGACTCAGAAGTAGATGTTTTTCTGACATTCTCTTGCTTTTTGGATGTTAGCAATTTGATCTCTGGCTCCTCTGCCTTTTCTAAATCCAGCTTGTATGTCTGGAAGTTCTTGGTTCATGTACTGTTGAAGCCTAGCTTGGAGAATTTTGAGCATTACTTTGCTAGCACCAACACTATGAAAAGGCAGAAAGATATGACACTGAAAGCTGAACTCCCCAGGTTGGTAGATGCCCAGTGTGCTACTGGAAGAGAGCAGAGAAATACCTCCAAAGGTGTGAAGAGGCCGAGCCAAAGCAAAAACAACGCCCAGTTATGGATGTCTCTGGTGGTGGAAGTAAAGTCCAATGCTGTAAAAAACAGTATTGTGTAGGAACTTGGAATGTCCAAGGTCCATGAATCAAGGTAAATTGGAAGTGGTCAAAGAGGAGATGGCAAGAGTGAACATCAACTTTCTAGGAATCAGTGACCTAAAATGGACCAGAATGGGTGAATTTAATCCAGGTGACCATCATATTTACTACTGTGGGCAAGAATCCCTTAGAAGAAATGGAGTAGCTATCATAGTCAACAAAAGAGTCCAAAATGCACTACTTGGATGCAATCTCAAAAACGACACAATGATCTCTGTTCGTTTCCAAGGCAAACCATTCAATACCACAGTAATCCAAGTCTATGCCCCAAGCACTAATGCCAAAGAAGCTGAAGTTGAACATTTCTCTGAAGACCTACAGATTTCAGAGAACTAACACCAAAAAAAGATGTCCTTTTCATCATAGGGGACTGGAATGCCAAAGTAGGAAGTCAAGAGATACCTGGAGTAACAGGCAAGTCTGGCCTTGGAGTACAGATTGAAGAAGGCAACAAACAGTTACCAACTAACAGAGCAAAGCTAACATTTTGTTAAGAGAACACACTGGTCATAGCAAACACCTGTCAGCTACAAGTGGCATTTACCAAGAGCAATGCCAGTGACTGAGCAACAAAGGCATTTGCCATCTGCCTCTATGGAGACTGAACCCCATGCTGCTATAGCTGCTGACCTTCAACAACTGTGGAGTGAGGCACTCCATGCTCCAGGGAATCCGGTGAGACAGGTCTTCAGATAGCTGGTTTTTTTTCCCTAATGTTTCTAGGAATAGATTTTTATGGTCTCAATCATTGCATCTCCTCCTATCTAGAGAAGCACTAAATCCTTTTATGGTGACACCATATCCTCATGGCTGAGAAAACACCTTTTGTACAATAAGTGCTTCATGTTATCGAACTTCCCGTTCACCAAAACCTTCTATACTGACCTTCCCCACGGCCGCTTTGAAGCAGTCTCTCAGAGCTATCTGAGATGCCGCCTCCCGGGCTACAGTCCTCATTTTGCCCTCATTTTGTTTGGTGCCATCCTAAAATGTTCTCTCTAAGAAAGCAAAGGTTTTAGAAATTATCACTGGTATCTATGCTCACCAATCTAAAAAATGCTAATATAAAAGTCAGTTCTTGGCAGTCAAGGTGTCCTCCCGGGGGAGGCAGCATGGCTCAAGCATTCGTGAACAGCAACATCCAGTCTGGGAAGGTGGTTGTGTTCATCAAGCCCACCTGCCCCTACGGCAGAAGGATTCAGGATTCAGGATTCCTCAGCCAACTGCCCTTCAAACAAGGGCGTTTGGAATTTGTCAACATCACAGCCAACGGCGACACCAATGAGATTCAAGATTACTTGCAACAGCTCACAGGAGCCAGAACGGTACCTCGGGTCTTCATTGGTAAAGAGTGCATAGGTGGATGCACTGATCTAGTAAATATGCATGAGAGAGGGGAACTGTTGACACGGCTAAAGCAAATTGGAGCTCTGCAATAATTACAGAGCAGATCCAGGCTGATATCCCCCTTGAAGACTGGGTGGCACTGCCGATAATGCCGACAGTTCCTGGAGGATGGACCTGGGGAAACTACCCAGTTACAGCAACTGTTTACTTAAAATTCTGAAATATGTTAATATCAGTAAAAAGGGACGGGCATTTTGGGAGGCCAAAAACAGCTTCTTTTGATTCAGTATTAAAAATGGACGAACTTGTCAAAAAAAAAAAAGTCAATTCTTGGTTTCCTAATGTAAGTAGGAACTGTGTTTTCGGTAAAGAAGGTATGGGGAATAGAATTGCATTTTGTGAGGGGAAAAGGAGTAAGGCTGACTTACAGGTGGCTTCTTAGGATGGAAGAACAAAGTAATGGGTACAGAAAGTGATAAGGTTTGTGAAAAGTGAGCCATGAGAAGTGAGCTTTGTACATGGTTTAAAATAAGTGTAAAATAAATTTAATTAAGTTTGCCTTTTAATAATGTAAAACTTATTTAGCTTTGAGTTTCACTTTTCTGTCTGTTGCAAAACTTGACTTTAGCTTTTCTGTCTATTAAGATGACACCTTTCTTCAGATGGTGAACTGCCTTTGATAACAGATTTAAGTTTCTTTATCTCTTAAATGATTTGTTCTGAAATCTTTTATTGTTACTTTGGCTATATGAAGAATGATTGTTTCACAATGACCTATAATCCTATCTGACTGAGTGTTCTAAACCTTTTTGATACTTGTTGACAAAACTTCCTAAGTCATTGTAATGAAGAACTTTATTTCTAGCTAACTTTGCCATGCTTCAGAGGGCCCCTGAAATACCCCAAAGAGACATGTTACACTAACTAGGCTGATTTTCTATACATAATGACATGGGAAGTATTGTCAAGTGAGTAATAAGTCTCAGGTTATATTGTATGGTAAATGTTACTAATACAGATATCATAGAAACTACATGGCGTTCCTAAAACTCTGATATGTTTGGGTAAAATGTTATCAGGCATAATTCTAATTACTACCTCAAAATATTGTCATAGCACTAATCAAGTTTCTCAAAAATACTTGCTCTTCGAGAAGATTTATAGAAAGGAGTTTCAGGTAAATATCAAGTTTCTGAACTGGGTAAGGATTCTAATGAAAAACCTGATGACTTCACAAAGCTTAACAGAAGGACTGAAGAATATGCTTATAACTTTTACGGTTTGCATCTGAAAAATCACTTGCTTGAATATGTGTTTTCCAGGTGTAAGGAAAAATAACCTTCCCCTGAAAGTAATTATGACAGTAATTTGGTAAAATTATATTTTATACACAAATAGAAACGTTTCTCTTTTCTCCCTATCTGAACCCTTCTGGAATGCAAAAGTAGGAAATCAAGAAACACCTGGAGTAACAGGCAAATTTGGCCTTGGAGTACAGAATGAAGCAGGGCAAAGGCTAACAGAGTTCTGCCAAGAGAACACACTGGTCATAGCAAACACCGTTTTCCAACAACACAAGAGAAGACTCTACACACAGACATCACCAGATGGTCAACACCAAAATCAGATTGATTATATCCTTTGCAGCCAAAGATGGAGAAGCTCTATACAGTCAGCAAAAACAAGACCAGGGGCGGACTGTGGATCAGATCATGAACTGCTTATTACCAAATTCAGACTGAAATTGAAGAAAGTAGGGAAAACCACTAGACCAATCAGGTATGACCTAAATCAGATCCCTTATGACTATACAGTGGAGGTGAGAAATAGATTTAAGGGACTAGATCTGATAGACAGAGTGCCTGATGAACTATGGATGGGGATTCGTGACACTGTACAGGAGACAGGAATCAAGACCATCCCCAAGAAAAAGAAATGCAAAAAAGCAAAATGGCTGTCTGACGAGGCCTTACAAATAGCTGTGAAAAGAAAAGTGAAAAGCAAAGGAGAAAACGAAAGATATACCCATTTGAATGCAGAGTTCCAAAGCATAGCAAGGAGACATAAGAAAGCCTTCCTCAGTGATCAACGCAAAGAAACAGAGGAAAACAACAGAACGGAAAAGACTAGAGATCTCTTCAAGAAAATTAGAGATACCAAGGGAACATTTCATGCAAAGATGGGGTCAATAAAGGACAGAAATGGTATGGACCTAACAGAAGCAGAAGATATTAAGAAGAAGTGGCAAGAATACACAGAAGAACTGTACAAAAAAGATCTTCACGACCCAGATAGTCAAGAAGGTGTGATCACTCACACTCACCTGGAGCCAGACATCCTGGAATGTGAAGTCAGGTGGGCCTTAGGAAGCATTACTACAAACAAACCTAGTGGAAGCAATGGAATTCCAGCTGAGCTGTTTCAAATCCTAAAAGATGATGCTGTGAAAGTGCTGCACTCAATATGTCAGCAAATTTGGAAAACTCAGCAGTGGCCACAGGACTGGAAAAAGTTAGTTTTCATTCCAATCCCAAAGAAAGGTAATGCCAACAAATGCTCAAACTACCACACAGTTGCACTCATCTCACACACTAGTAAAGTAATGCTCAAAATTCTCTAAGCCAGGCTTCAGCAATACGTGAACTGTGAACTTCCAGATGTTCAAGCTGGTTTTAGAAAAGGCAGAGGAACCAGAGATCAAATTGCCAACATCCACTAGATCATCAAAAAGCAAGAGAGTTCCAGAAAAACATCTATTTCTGCTTTATTGAGTATGCCAAACCTTTGACTGTGTGGCTCTCAATAAACTGTGGAAAATTCTGAAAGAGATGAGAATAGCAGACTACCTGACCTGCCTTTTTTAGTTAGATTACAAACTGCTATTTCTTGTACTGTAATCAGAGAAGAAGCCAAAAAACAGCTAGAGAAATTACTTGCTTCTGAGAATGCAAATCAGGAATGTCAAAGAGCTATCCCTCCAACTCCTGAGACTAGGACTATTATTGATTATTTGAAGGCTTGTCGCAATCTAGGATCAGAAACTCAAGAGATGCAAATGCTCGCTGAGACAATGGCTGCTGCCTTTAGAATGGGAAATGAAGGATACTTTACATGTGGAGATAAAAGCCATTTAAAAAGGGACTACCATAAGAAGGCTAATAAAAAACTTCCAAGAATCTGCCCTCGCTGCCATAGAGGAATGCACTGGGCCAAAGACTGTAAATCTAAATTTGATATTGAGGGAAACCTATTCCGGGAAACTCCAAACAGGGGACCCTCCAGGTCCCCAACAACAAAAACCAGGGGCAAATTCTATCTTTTCCCTCAAACCCTCAACATCCGGCAGTGCTTACTGCCTTACATTTCTATTAACTCCTCTAATTAGGTACGGACAGGCGGATTCAGCAGTACAGATCAGAAACAATCCTTATGGACATCATTGGTATCTGAATATGCCTGACCAAATAGAAATATCAAAATTAATGGAAAAAGATTTCCTGATCTCCTAGACACTGAATCTGATATTAATATTATTTCCAAACATTTATGGCCCAAATCCTGGCCTATACAAAAAATCTCTTGCCAAGTTGCAGGAATTTCTCAAACCAAAGTACAAGAAATTTATCAAAATGTTCAAATCTACCCATATGAAGGACCAAAAGGCAAGCCTGCAACATTTAAGACCTTATGTGATAGATGCACCCCTTAATCAAATAGGAAGGGACTTACTTATGCAATGGCCAACTCAGATATACATTCCACATTTTTCCTAGGGGCCACTGCTCATTTAACAAACAAAACAATTCTTAAAATAACTGGGAAGAATGATGAGCGTATTTGGACAGAACAATGGCCCTTTACGAAGGAAAAATTACAGGCTACTAAAGAACTTATAGACACACAATTAGAATTAAAACATATTGAGGAATCTTACTCTCCTTGGAACTCTCCTATTTTTGTAATAAAAAAGAAATCTAACAAATGACATCTCTTAACAGGCCTTAGAAAGGTTAATGCATCTATGAAACCTATGGCTGTACTACAACCAGGGATCCCATCACCTACTACTATTCCTCAGAAGTGGCACATTATTAGTACTGATTTACAAGATTGGTTTTTGAATATACCTTTACACCCTTTAGACCGAGAGAGATTCACTTTCTCTCTCCCTTTTCCTAATCACATCGGTTCTCATAAAAGATTTCAATAGAATGTGTTACCTCAAGGTATGCTTAACAGTCCTACTATTTGTCAAAATTTTGTAGCCAAGGCTTTACCTCCAATGTGACAGCAATTCTCTCATGCATATATCATTAATAGTATACTGTAACTACACAAAGGAAAAATGATATTTTTGACACTGAAAGGCCATGATGCTCTTTAGACTCCACAAAAAACTGATTAAAATAAAATCTTTTTTCAAATTGCAAAACAAGTTCTTGTTCCACGTGCAGTTAGGAAAAGGTTAACTTGTTAAAATACATTTTTGGAGCTCCAATTCTGGATGGGAAAAAAAAATAGGCCTAAGAAAAAACCTAAAGTTAATTCTTATCATGTCCTTGGGATACACAGCCCACTCTATTTGGGACTCCAGCCATAAACAAATTGGTGGAACTCAGAAAAAAAAAAAAAAAAAATATATATATATATATATATATATATCAAAAAGATATTTTAAATTTCAAGCAGAAAACTGTATCTGTCTAAGTAAAATTATCTAGGTCTCAATGTATGTCTTTGCTTTTGGATATGAAATTAATGAGCTCTATTTAAATTCAAGTTCATGTGAACTGAAAAATATTCAATATTAAATGTTTATTTAAATATAAATATAATTAATTGTTTGCTAATCTAATTAAGACAGGTCTTACATCATCAACATTATATAATAATTTTACTGTGCCTAGATTTAAGATAAACTAAATTTGTCAACAAAAAAGTAACTATATATATATAAATATACAAATGAGATGAAAAATTTTAGATAAAGTCTATTAAAAATAATTATATTTTTTAAATGTCTATCTAAACTAATCTCTTAGGATGGGTAACTTAAACTCCTAAAATTGTACTAAACTAAATAATAAAAGTTTATTAAATAGCTAGATCATTTCCAAATAAAGTAAGATTTTAAAACATTAATTACTGAACACTAACTTCCTCTTACAAAAAGTTTCTCTTACAGGAAAACTAAGGAGATTTTAGACTATCAATAAATATATATAAATATAAATATTTACATAACAAAACAAATATATATATAATAAATATATTCACCAATCTATAAAATGCTAATATATAACACTTCATAATTGCTAAATTGCTAATATAACACTTCATAGTTGCTAAAAAAAGATGTATGCTTTTAATAAAAAGATACAAGAAATGGCAAATAAAATGATGAATACAAATATATAAAAAAGGTTTATGACAAATGAAAGAGAATTTTATGGCAAATGGATGTAACTCACTGCCCTGAACTTTCTTCCTCTTCCTTCTTACATGTCTCGATCGATACAAATTCTTCTTTTATATGGGCCACACCTCTCTGAGGTGAAACTACGGGACAAGTTATAACCCACCTGTGAGCTTACGTTGCAATAATGAGAACATCTAATACTATAAAAACAGATTATGGCCTATATTTCTAAGTAGCTCAAACAATTTTTACATCCATTCTCTATTAAACAGATTACAGATATTCCTTATAATCCACAAACACAAGACATAGTTAAACAAAGACATCGCACACTGAAACTACAAATAAAAAATTAAATAAGGGGGAAAACACAGGAACACTTTTATCTTCCTTATCCAGCAGACTTTACTAGATTCCAACGCAATATATTCTTTAAACCTATAACTATTGTTATATAGCTTTATTTGTTTTAAATTTTCTAAACTTACCGCAAGGAGATATCTTGACAAGAGCAAAAAAACATTTTGAGGAATTGAAGGACTCTTCTCTTCCTCTGCCCATATGGTACCAAGACAGGTTGAATAAACAATGGAAATCTGGGAAATTAATCTTACAGGGAAAGGGGTCTGCTTGTATTTCCCCAGATGGATTCAACGAACTCACATGGCTTCCTCTTTGGAACATCCGACCCAAGGGGGCCCCCGGTCTTCAAGATAGAGGCGAGACAACAAAGACTCCAGCAGGAAGAAATTCCAATATGGGCCATGGCGGCTCTAAAGATCTCCAGAAAGCACCGCCCTCAGCGGCATCAAACTTATGATCTCCCCTCTTGAAGACAAATAAAAACCCATTACTAATCAAGGTGAAAATCTGCTTTCTCAACAGAGAATGCCTTGGAGTCCTGAAAATATTTTTGTTGCCCTGCTTGCTTTGGCCTCACCCCCTCATTCGCCCCCAACCCCCGCCACCCCTCCCCGCTCGAGCTGAACTAATTAATCACACTTACTGAGCTTACATACCCAACACCCCTTTACTTCAGGTCATAGAATGGACAGAGAGAGGACCAATTAACCAATGACTCCATATATATGCCGTCTCCCTGGAGCCTTAAAGGGCCCTCACACCCTGAAGAAGAAGGGAAACTAATTAATATCTCTCTAGGTTATGAAGTCCTTCCTTTGTGTATGGGCCCAGCAAAATTATGCATAAACATTAGCCGACAAACCTGGGCTTTTGCCCTGCTTCCAAAAGAGGACTTTACGACGTTGCTTAGATTATTTACTGCCCTTTCTTTGTCCATGAACCATGTTTATATTACTGAAACTTTAGGGAAAGAGTTAGGGAACGAACAAAGAACACGATGCAGAGTGTTTACTAATAAGAACTTTAAATTTGCTCTGGTTCATTGGGACAAATGTCAGGCCAAATCAGGAAAATTAATGTCTGTGGCTAATCATACAATTGTCGATTGGGGACCCCATGGTATGTGGTTATCTAACTGCTCAGATGATATTAACAGCACTGTGTGTGATTGTGCTACTCAAGTACCAAAGGTTACTAACACTGCAATGGAACATCACCATGACAAAGGACTTCTTGGGTGGCTTGACGGTGGAATGCCACCCCCTCGTCCTCCAATCGTCCTCGATAAACAGATTGGGCCTGAACAATGGGACATCTGGAAACTTGCTCTGAGCTCCGAAGAACTTGGGACTTGGACTGGACATTTCACAGGGACCAATCGTAGTCATAGAAACTATTTCTTTCGTTATAATCAATCATATGTCTTACAAGCCTGTGTTCCCCTCCCTTGTATTCTAGCTATAGGAAGTTTACAATTCAGTAAGACTTTACATTCTGTAACTTGTATAAATTGCAAATTATATACTTGTCTTAACTCTTCGACTTCCTTAAGAAATGAATCCCTTTTGAGTCTTCGATCTCCACGTAGTCTGTGGTTACCAATCAATCTCCAGTGGCCCTGGGAAGAAGGTCCCACGGCTGGACTTGCTTCCCGGATACTTACTAAACTGCTCCGGCGATCTAAACGATTCATCGGATGGCTGATTCTTGGCATTCTGGGACTAACAGCTATTTGCACCACTGCTGCCATCACTGGCGTTGCATTACAGACCTCAGTTCAAACATATAATTTTATCCAAACTTGGACTAAAGATGCTCATACTATGTGGGCCACTCAGGCTCAGAGAGATGAGAATATTCAAGATGAAATACAGGAACTAAAAACAGCCATCAAATGGGTTGGAGATCAATCAATAGATGTACAACAACAGGTGATGCTAAAATGTGATTGGAATTCTACTCAATTTTGTGTTACTCCTGTTCAAGTCAATAATAGTACCTACAACTGGGAACAAATCAAATTTCATTTACAAAACATACATGATAATGCCTCTCTGAATGTACAAGTATTACAAAAAGACATCTTTGAAACCTTTTCTAAAAATCTGCCCTCTTCCACTAATTTGGAAACTTTAGCTGAATAACTAGCTTATCTGGGCTGGAGCCACACGGATAGTTTCAAAGCATTACTCACAGCATCAGGTCTGGAACTGTAATTTGGGTGATTGTCTTGATGATTGTATTTGTTGTTTACCATTGCCTTCATGCAAAAATTGTTAAAAGAAACTCAAATGGTCAGAACCCTTTTTACAAATATTGTAAATAAATAAGGGGGAATTGTCAGGGAATGTTTAACAGGAGGATTCCTACGTGCTGCTTCTCAGAAATCCTCTGTTCCTTACCAGTTTCTCTTGTCAGAAACCAGTGGAACGGCACCGGCTCCCAGGACTGAGGTCATTGGATGAGACAGGGTTGAATCTCCTTCAGTAAACATTCTCCTTACAAAACTGCTTAGTCTCCATCCTCTTTCTTGAGATATGGATTGTCTCCTGACCTTGTGATCATTATTAATCCCTTGGTAACGGTTGCTGTATGTTTGGTTTTCTGATCTTTATCATTATCGAAAGAAATTTCTTGTACAACAGCCTATATATACAACAGAAAGATCATTAAAGCACCTTTGCTCCATCAGAGCTTGGGTCCCCCTGTCTTTCCTTCTTTCTCTCTCTTTCACTTTCTTATCGTTGACTCCAGACTGCCACGTTCTGGTCCATTAAAGGACCCCGACAGATTCCAACGCAATATATTCTTTAATCCTATAACTATTGTTAATACAGCTTTGTTTTAAAATTTTTAAACTTACTGCAAGGGGATATTTTGATAAAAGCAGAAAAAGATTTTGAAGCATTGAAGGATACCGTCCTTCCTCTGCCCACCTGTTATCAAGACGGGTTCACTCAACAATGGAAATCTGGAAAATTAATATTACAAGGAAAGGGGTATGCTTATATTTCTCCAGATGGAACCAACGAAAGCAGTTGGCTCCCTCTTCGGAAGATCCGCCCCAGGGGAGCTACTGGCATTCAAGATAGAGAAGAAATGGCAAAATCCCCAGGAAGAGGAGTTTCTAGTACAAGCAATGGCGACCTTAAACATTTACAACAAACGCCGCACTCGACATCATCGACCTTATGATCTCCCCGCTTTGGGACAGATAAAAACCCTTACTAATCAAGCTGAAAACCTGGTTTCTCAACAGGGAATGCCTTGGAATCCAGAAAAGATTTTTGTCGCTATGCTTGCTTTTGCTTCCCCCGTGCAGGCTGACTTGATTAATCACACTTACTGGGCTTATATACCTAACCCCCCTTTATGGCAGGTTGCAGAACGGACAGATATAGGACCGGTTGTATCCAGTAATGACTCAGTGCATATGCCTCCTCCTTGGAGCTTGGAGGGGCCCTCTCATCCTGAGGAAGAAGGAAGATTAATTAACATTTCTCTAGGCTATGAAATCCTTCCTATATGCATGGGCCAAGCAGAATTATGTATTAATGTTAGTCGACAAACGTGGGCTTTCATCCTGCCTCCAAAAAAGAACTTCCGCACATTGTTTAGACTCTTCATTGCCCTGTCCTTTTATGAGAACCAAGTCAATAGTACCAATATTCTAGGAAAAGGAGAAAAGTTGGAATGTAAGAGGTTTACTTATAAGGATTTTAAATATACTCCTGTGTATTGAGATAAATGTCAAGCTAACATGGAAATTAATGTTTGTGGCCAATTACACCATTGTTGATTGGGGAACCCATGGTATGTGGTTATCTAACTGCTCAGATGATATTAACAACACTGTATGTGATTATGCTACTCAAGTAGCATAGAAGATTACTAATACTATGATGGAACATTACCATGACAAAGGACTTCTCGGCTGGCTTGACGGTGGAATGGCACCCCCTCACCTCGAATCGTCCTCAATAAACGGATTGGGCCTGAACAATGGGACATCAGGAAACTTGCCGTGAGCGCCAAAGAACTTGGAACTTGGACTGGCTATTTCATGGGGACCAGCCGTAGTCATAGTAGCTATTCCTTTCATTATAATCATTCGTATCTCATACAAGCTTGTGTTCCCCTTCCTTTTGTTATAGCCATAGGGAACTTACAATTTAATAAGACTTTACATTCTGTGGCTTGTATAGATTGCAAATTGTATACTTGTCTTAATTCTTCTATTTCTCTAAAAATACAAATCCCTTTGGATTCTTTGATCTCGACATAGTCTGTGGTTGCCAGTAGATCGCCAACAACCCTGGAAAGACGGTCCCATGGCAAGACTTGCCTCCTAGTTACTCACTAAATTACTCCGACGATCTAAGCGATTCACTGGAAGGTTGATTCTTGGCATTTTGGGGTTAATAGCCATCGCAGACATTGCTTTACAAACTTCAATTCAAACACAAAACTTTATTCACAATTTGACTAAAGATGCTCATACTATATGGGTCACTCAGGTACAGGTAGATGAATAAGTTGAAGATAAAATTCAGGAATTAAAAATAGCCATCCAATGGGTTGGAGATTAATTAATAGATTTACAAAAACAAGTATTATTAAATTGTGATTGGAATTCACATCAATTTTGTATCACTCCTCTTCGGTTCAACCACAGTGCTTACAAGTGGGAACAAATCAAATTTCATTTACGAGATATACAGAATAATGCTTCCTTAAATGTACAATTGTTGCAAAAGGAAATCCTTGAAACCTTCTCTAAGAGTCTACTCTGTTCCAACAATTTGGAAACCTTAGCTGAACAGCTTGCTGCTCAATTATCTGGGTTAGACCCTCGAAGATGGTTTCAAGGCATTACACATAGTACTGGATCTGGAACTATAACGCTGATAATTATCCTGGTGACTATATTGGTAATGTACTGATGCCTTTCAACTAAAATTGTCCAAACTATACAAACTCAATTCGTCAGGGCCTTTTTCACAAAAGTGTCTACAGTCATCCCCAATGATGACAAAATAAAAAAGGGGGAACTGTCAGGGGACGTTCAACTTTAAGGGATCCAATATGCTATTTTCTTCTTCTGTGTGCCAATTTCTCAAGGACTCTCTATTCCTTATCAGTTCCTGGAAAACAGGAATGAGCAGAGCTGCACGCAGTTCTCAGGACTGAGATCACGAGATAGGGCACCTCCTTGGATTCCTTTCAGAGACTCCCTTCAGTGAACTTTCACTTAAAGGTAATCTATTGAGTTATGCCCCTCTTACTCAGGATATTGAATGCTTTCTGGCGCTTTGAAGATTATTTGCTTGGCTTTGTTTCTGCTCAATTTTTTTACTGCCTAAAGCTGCCTTGTATGAAGATATAGAAACATGTGGTTCTGCATATAAAGCACCCTTGCTTCACTTGAGACTTGGGTCCCCTGTGTCCTTCTTCTCATCGAATCCAGTCCCCAGGTCCCGGTCTACAAGGACCGTGACAGCTCTGTCTTCATTTTCCACAGATAAGAGTAACTCTTCTTTAATCATACATACAACAGTTATTTCTATCCAATGGAGAACATGACCCTTTTCCTATGCATTGTTCCTAGCACACCATCAGTCCCTGGTCACTGTCCCTCTCCTCCTACGAAAAGCCCAGTCCTTTTAACATCTTGCCTACTCTTCTCAAGGTCAGTTGGTAGAATATTATGTTTTATAACAGGCTGGACTATGTACAGAAGGGCTTCCTGATCCTACTGACCATGATGAGTCATATCTTAGGTTTACATTATTTTCCACCCTCGCTGTTGCTAATTCACACACACTACTGAATTTTGTAACTCAGGCTGTGTGTTTTTCCAGGAAACAAGGATGTGAATGAATCATATCTGATGAAATCGGCCCCTTCATCTCACTGATTCCTTCCCAGAGACCATCATGAAACGTGTGTAGCAAATGCATTTGATCAATGTATTACCAAAGCCAAGCTCTTAGAGCTCACCACACAACAGGCCAATAAACTGAGAGACTATTTGTTGGGCAAGGAATAGTGACTTTATTCAGAAAGCCAAGAGACCAAAAAGATGGTGGATTACTGTCCCAAAGAATCATCTTTGCTGAGTTAGAATTCGGGTTTCTTTTACACAAAAAGATCTATATAGCTTCTCTGCAAATATAGGCTTACTCCAGTGGCTGAGTACCTGAACTAAAGTCATCAGAGAATACATAGAAAAAGGTAAAGGACTAGCCACAACCACTGAGTCTGGGAAGTATGGCTCCACTATGTTCCTATCTTGTGACTTTGGGGTAAGATCCTTGCCACACACTTGACATTGCTGTGTGTTTTCTCCAGGATAAATACTCTGATGCTACTGGCGAGATGTGAGCTGTGAGGATAGGGTTTTTTCTTTCACATTTGTGAAATTGGTGAGGAATCTTTCCAGAATGAATTCATGTTCTACCTGACATGTTCTAACCTGACTAATAAACACATATATATCTGGCTTCTATCCAGTATGAATTTTCCCATGAAGCCTAAGATGTTGCCACACTCATCATATTTGTATGGTTTCTCAGTAGTATGAATTCTCTGACCAAAACTAGGGTGTGAAGTTTGAACTTTGAATTTTGAAGACTTCTACCATATACCACATTCACATAAGTTTCTCTCATGTATGGATTTTCTGATGTTTAGTGAGTGCTGAGACCTGAGTGAAGGATTTTCCACACTCGAAACATTTGAAAGGTTTCTCTATATGTATTCTCCGATGACTTGTAAGGTGTGAATTTCGACTGAAGAACTTGCCACACTCATTACATCTATAAGGTCTCTCTCCAGTATGAGTTCTCCAATGAAGGCGAAGATGTGGTTTTTGACCGAAGACTTTTCCACACTCATCACATTTGTAAGGTTTCTCACCAGTATGAACTGTCTGATGACTTAAAAGGGTTGACTTTACACGAAAGGCTTTGCCACACTCATCACATTTGTAAGGTTTTTCTCCAGTATGAACTGTCTGATGCCTTAAAAGGGTTGACTTTGCATGAAAGGCCTTGCCACACTCATCACACTTGTAAGGTTTCTCTCCAGTATGAAATCTCTTATGACTTATGAACTGTGAAGGTTGACTAAAGTGCGTGCCACACTCATTATATTTGTAAGGGTTCTCTCCAGAATGAACCCGTTGATGACCAGCAAGGTGATCACTTCGGCTAAAGACTTTGTCACATATATCACATTTAAATAATTTCTTTCCTGTATGAATTTTCTGATGTCTCATGAGGTTTGAGCTGTCAGTAAAGGCCCTGCCACACTCATCACATTTGTAAGGTTTCTCTCCAGTATGAAGTGTCTGATGCCTTAAAAGGACTGGCTTTACACGAAAGGCCTTGCCACACTCATCACATTTGTAAGGTTTCTCTCCACTATGAACTCTCTGATGCCTTAAAAGGCCTGGCTTTACACGAAAGGCCTTACCACACTCATCACATTTGTAAGGTTTCTCTCCAGTATGAACTCTCTGATGACTTAAAAGGACTGACTTTACACGAAAGGCCTTACCACACTCATCACATTTGTAAGGTTTCTCTCCAGTATGAACTCTCTGATGCCTTAAAAGGACTGACTTCACAGGAAAGGCCTTACCACACTCATCACATTTGTAAGGTTTCTCTCCAGTATGAACTCTCTGATGACTTAAAAGGGTTGACTTTTCACGAAAGGCCTTGCCACACTCATCACATTTGTAAGGTTTCTCTCCAGTATGAACTGTCTGATGCCTTAAAAGGACTGACTTTAGGCAAAAGGCCTTGCCACACTCATCACATCTGTAAGATGTCTCTCCAGTATGAACTTTCTGATGCCTTAAAAGGACTGGCTTTACTCGAAAGGCCTTACCACACTCATCACATTTGTAAGGTTTCTCTCCAGTATGAACTCTCTGATGACTTAAAAGGGTTGACTTGTCACGAGAGGCCTTGCCACACTCATCACATTTGTAAGGTTTCTCTGCAGCATGAAATCTCTTATGACTTATCAACTGTGAAAGCTGACTAAAGTGCTTGCCACACTCATTACATTTGTAAGGTTTTTCTCCAGTATGAACCCTCTGATGACCAGCAAGGTGTGCATTTTGGCTGAAGACTTTGTCACGTATATCACATTTAAATAATTTCTTTCTTGTATGAATTTTCTGATGTTTCCTGAGGTTTGAGCTATCAGTAAAGGCCTTGCCACACTCATCACATTTGTAAGGTTTCTCTCCAGTATGAACTGTCTGATGCCTTAAAAGGATTGACTTTACACGAAAGGCCTTGCCACACTCATCACACTTGTAAGGTTTTTCTCCAGTATGAACCCTCTGATGAACAGCAAGGTATGCATTTTGACTGAAGACTTTGTGACAGATATCACATTTAAATAGTTTCTCTCCTGGATGAATTTTCTGATGTCTCCTGAGGTGTGACCTATCAGTAAAGGTTTTGCCATACTCACTATATTTGTAACATGTCACTTCAGAATGAATTTTCAAATGACGTGCAAGCTGTGAACTTTGAGCAAACAATTTGTCACCAACTTCATGTTTATGTAGTTTCTCTCTTGTATGGATGGCCTGATGTTTAATGAGGTATGAGTCCTTAAGATAGGCTTTCCCACACTCATCACATTTGTAAGGTTTTTCCCTGTGTGCTTTGAGGTCTTGTGTTATTACTGAAAGATTCCTAAAATCATTCCCATATATATTAGAAACACTGGTTTGGACACAAGGAGGAATTCTTTGAAGTGGTAAAAATGACAAACTGTTGTTGACAGACCTCTCAACCTCATTATATTCAGAAATTGTCCTGCCAGTTTGAAATATCTGCAGTTTTTCCTGAAAGTTAAACCCAAGCCTGTTTCCAAAGGGCTTGATTCCTGCATCCTTTCTATAATGTGAATCTCTTCCATCAGGCACATTTCCATTAAGGCTTACAGGTGTTCCTTTGTGATTTCTTTTGTCATCTCTCCCCTGACACTCAAAGTCACACATGTTTTCCTGACTTTCCAAAAGATGAAAATGTTTGATTTCACAGCTTTCAGATCTTCCCAGCATCAATGTTTGGAATGGTTCTCGTTTATCACTGTTTGCTTTGGGTTGTAAATGCTTGATCACATGTGTAGGAGAGATATCTACAAGATAAAAAGAACCATAGGTACCTGCTCACAATAATTCAAAAATAAATGTTTCATGTTGAATATCTATTGCACCAAAAGTAATATACCAAGTTATGAAACACCACAATGATGACCTTAAGGTTTTAGAAACACTAAAGGAATAGAATTCTTAACATGAGAAAGCATGATAACATAAATTCACCGTTAAAGTAGCCTAGTTTTAAAAACCATATGCCAAACACACTCATATTGGACAATATTATGGCAACTCTCAAAAACAGAGTTAGTTTTCTACCAGGATCCCTAGGAACATATCAATCGACAGTTGTCTCAAATTGAAAAGAAAAATATTACACTATCATTGTATTCTGCATACATACTATACATAAATAAATTCTAAGCAATATATTATATATTGTAACAGTAAATAATCCAAAACCAAGCTAACCCCATTAATAATGAACTATCCATAATTTGTTGTTTACAATTGAAAACAAATGAGAAAATGAAGAAGATGACTAAAACAATTTTTTGGAAACAACAGTTTTCTAAATCTGCTATAGAACTACGTACCCAACAAGAAAAGGCATTTTACAATGTTAACAAGTAGTATGTGTCAGCTGTATTGCAGAATACACGCTAAAAGACCATCATCTGTAAATGACATATTGAGACGTAAAATATTCACCAGTTTTCTAAAGCCAAGAACCAAAGCAATCCCTACCTATGTTGTTGTTCAGTCGCTCAGTTGTGTTTGACTCTTTGCGACCCCGTGGACTGTAGCCCACAGGACTCCTCTGTCCATGGGATTTCCCAGGCAAGAATAATGGAGTGGGTTGCCATTTCCTTCTCCATGGGATCTTCCTGACTCAGGAATCAAACCTGCATCTTCTGCATTAGCAGGTGAATTCTTGACCACTGAGTCACCAAGGAAGGCTAATCCCTAGCCGTGCACTATTCTTAATTACCTGGTTTAATGGCACCAAAGTATAATAAATAGAAAGTGAGTGCTTTGTGTGTTTATTGACTAGGGTCAGACACAGTATTGCTGAAAAATGTAGCAAGTGAAAAGCGTACAAGATATAAAGGAGTTGAGGTTTGACAGAAAACAAAATTCTATAAGCAATTATCTTTCAATTAAAAAATAAATAAAATTTTAAACAGATACAATGTAGATAAAGTCATATATATCATCAAGAACATGACAGAATGTAGATATTACCTTTCTTAAACAAAAGTAAATGTTGGGTATTTACTATAAAACATGCACTAGTGTAAGCCAACTGACAGCACTCATTTGCTTTAAAAGGCTTCAGGTAAATTAACATGTTTTTCTCTAATCAGAGCAGGAGCTATATTCAATTGGCCCACAGAGTGGTAAGAGAACCAGGATATGAATCTGCACCTACAGACTGAGAAAAATTATTTGTAAACATGACCACCCACCGAATGAATAGATTAGAAAATATTAGAAAAAAAAAATACAAGGAACTTAGAAAATATCAAGGAAAATACAAGACAGAAGTAGTCTCTTTAACTGTTATTCAACCATCCCATCTCAAAATGGTTTGTGAGTCATCATGGATGCACAGAGTGATTGAGGTCATGTCCTGAGAAACTTGTTCAATAAATGACCAGAGATTATCTTTACAGTGAGAGCATGTAGAAGGTGGAGGGATGTGGTAGGTAAGAACAATGTTTCCATCCGTATCAAGGTACTATGTGAGGAATGGTCAGGACTAACAAAGGGCCTGCATGGAGCATAGGGTACACAGCCTGATGTCAGATATCAGCTTGGGGCTGCATGTCTTTGTGAAAATAACTGAGACCGCAAACTAATATACTGACCTGAAAAGAAAAGAACTGCTTCAGCAAGTTTATGGGCATTATACTATGGGTATGGGACAGAAACAGGAGAGATTTTAAAAGTGACTATGTGGTGATATATGATATCACCATATATGTGGTGATATATGTGGTGATATATGGAGAAAGCAGGATAATACCTGTTATACTATTTACAATGTAATGTATCCAACTGTGAATTTTGTACGTTACAATAGAATGCTTATATTCAAGAAAAACATACACAATATTCCAGGATATTGTATAAGAATCTTATTAGCAGAAATCAGAAGGAAAATCCAGGAAAAGCCTATCTAAACCTGGGTTCCTCTGCCAAGTATGACTAACCTCTCTATCGGACATTCATTTCGCTTCTTCTTCCACACATGTTCATCTCAAGATCGAGGAGTATCAAAGAAAAGAAGGGATTGAAATTGACTCTGGAGGACTGTCCCAGTTACAAAAGCCTTTCTGAGGCTTCCAACTCCTTTTTGTAGAAAAAGGCTTTATTCTTCTAGACCTTCCCTGAGTTCCAAAGCGCAGATTCAAACAGTTACTAATACACAAAAGGATCATAAACCATGATCCAGTGCGATTTACTGCAGGGATGCGAGATTTCTCAATATCCACAAGTTATTCAGTATGATACACCATATAACAGTTGAAGACTAAAAACCGTATGATCATCAGTAGATGCAGAAAAGGTTCCGACAAAATTCAAGTGCCACTTACGATAAAAACCTTCAGAAAGTCAGCACAGATGGACCCTACCTCAACATAATTAAGACTGTATATGTCAAACACACAGCTAACATCATACTCAACAGGGAAAAACTGAAATCATTCCCCTTAACACCATGAATAAGACAAGAATGTTCACTAGTGCCACTTCTATTGAACATATTTTTGGAAGTCCTAGCCACAACAATCAGAAAAGAAAAAGAAATAAAAGGAACTTAAGTTAAAAAAAAATAAAGAAGTAAAACTGTCACTATGATGCTACACACAGAAAATCCCGAAGGTGCCACCAGATGACGACTAGACCTCATCATGAACAGAGTAAACTTGCTGGATACAAAATATATAGAAAACTGCTTCATTTCTATACAGTAATAATAATTTATCAGAAAGTGAAATGAATGAAACACAGCCTCCAAAGCCAGAAAATAACCTGGAAAGATGCATCAGGCCCTCGTGATATTTTCTTTCTCATAATCCTAGAATATACTGACCACTCTACTGGATAGCTTCAAGCAGTGACTTTGAACGGAGCAAGAAAATAACATTAAGAATAGTATCTCCATTAGAGTTTTCTGTTACCTAGTAAATCCACTCCACAGAGACTCACCAGAGGCTACCAATTAAACATAGGTGGATTATCACAGCAAGGAAACCAGATAAAATTTCAGATCCTCAGGAATATATTTCAAAGAAATTTAAGAAGTAAAATGATACAAAGTAAGGAGAATGTAACCTTGGGAACAGTTGACATTCCCAGACTGGGTAGAGCAGCACAAGAGTAAAAACAATACAACACGAAGGTCAGACATTACAGGATCTTGAGATGGGACCATGCGCCTGACCTACAGATGGCAAGCTAAGAGCCCGCGAGATTCACATATGCTCCCCTTGTCGGATCTAGGATCAAAAAGACGACCTCTCTACCACTCTCCTTACATCTTCCTAAGTAACAACCACAGAGGATCCAATCCACCAGCTTGTCCCACTCCTAACCAGAAAAAAACAGCCCTTTTGAGATACAGGTTTTTCTTTATACGTTGTATCTTTGGCTATTTTTACATCACTCCCCATTGTCTAGAGCTTTCTCTCGTGCTCCAATGTGGAGATAATATTCAGATCAGAAACAGAAATTCTGGGACTCCACTGGTGATCCAGTGGTTAAGATGCTACACTTCCAATGCAGGGGGTTCAGGTGTGAATCTTACTCAGAGAGCTAAGATCCCACATGCAGAATGGTGTAGCCAAAAAAAAGTAAACAATCAAGCAAAAACAAACAAAAAGAAATAGATATTCAGGGTTATCAGAAGAAAGAAATCTAAAGTGCTGTGGATTTTTTTAAACACTGAGTCAAAAGTCAAAAGGTACAAAATAGGAAATCGGGTTTCTTGCTGTTTTTCTTTTAACATTTGCCAGTGAGCTTTGGACATAATTAAGCTCTTGGGACAACCTCAGATGTGACATGAGACAGACACAGCATCTGAAGAGGGTCAGTTTAACCTTGTGAAGCTGTGTCATGCCCGAGTCACCAGAACTCTCAGATGAAAGACATCAGGGCCTCCCAAGGGGCACACAGGGAAAATGCAGATACCCAACGGCAGCTCTGGAAGCAAGTCATCCTCACCCACAGACAGCAGGTTCCTGTAGGTCTCCAGCATCACATCCCTGTACAAGGCCCTCTGAGCAGGGTCCAGGAATTCCCACTCCTCCTGAGTGAATTTGATGGCCACATCCTCAGAGGTCAGTTGTTCCTGAAATGAAACCACATGTCACCAAAAGGGCCATGAAAAGTTCTCATTTTCATGCAAAAGAGAAAGGATAGTAAGAAGGAGTAAGGGCTAAGAATTGACTGGATTGAAGTATGTGTTCTAACAGATCCATGCAGGGGTATCTGAAGAAATTATGGATCTCTAATTTTAATTTCTTATGCTTTTTCATAAGACCTTATGAGATCCTCCAATTAATATGGACTTTTCAACACTGTTCAAAATTCATGAACTATATATAAATAAACCTCAACACTGTATTGGCTATACAGAAGTGTCAGGTATTACGTTGGACCCAGTGAGTGTAATTCATTATCCAGATGAGGTACAGCATGAGTGGTGTCTTCAGAGATGATGAAGCCACAGCACTTTTAATGGAAAGGTCAAAATTTTCAGTTATGACGTTGAGAACAGCAGCAAAGACCCAAAGTGTTTGAAGGGTTTCTGTTGCTCTAAATTACTGTAGTATTACTCTAAACATTAAGCAAGTAAGTTACAGACAAGAACCTGTCATCAATATAATAGCTCATTGAAGAACGATCTGTTCCCACCTTACAGAAGAAAAACCGTGTCATAGACACTTTGAGAAACTCGACTCAGATCACGAAGGTTAGAAATGTTACACGAAGCACCTGAACTCAGAGACTTGGGCTCAGCAACTGAAGCGTAAGTATATAACAGTTAAGTAATATGGAGAACATTAAAAGTCCTTTGACACAGGGCTCCTAAAGAAAACTTGAAAGAAGTCCAAGGTGAGCCTCCTCCCTGCCCCTCTGTCTTCTCTGCAGGGGGAGCAGCTCTCAGGCCCCGGGCCTTCATCCCCTGAAAATGGACGCCTGCGCCGAATTCGTCTCCACCCCGTCCCTGATCGGGAGAACCTCCGCCTGCTGAGTGATCACTGTCCGCGGTGGTGAAGGACCGGAGACACTGACCGATGAGGGCCACGGCAGCGTGGCAGCCCCGGGTCCCAGGACCATCTCACTCATTCTTAGCCGCAGCTTCCAAACCAGCGCCATTTCACGGGCCTCTGACACAGAAGCCAAGTGCCCTGGAGCTGGAGCGGCCAGAGCAGGGGAGGCTGGGTCCAGGGCTGGAGGTGGGACCGTGTGCGGGAGCGTCATCACTGCTACCCAGGAACCCTTCTCTGAAACAGCAGCTCGTCTGCACCCTGGGCTTGGCGCTCTCAAAGGCCATGGGGCTCTTTGGCCTGATGGTGGTCTAGCTCATCTTCCTCACGACGTGAAGGAGCTGCTTCCACCTCCCACAGTTCTTTCTCCTGTGTCTGCCCTGTGTGTTCCCTTTCCTGTAACTCCCCAGGCAGCCTGGGGAAAGTGGTGGGCTCAGGGTTTGACAGAAGGAAAGCAAATAAATATTGTATTAATGTGAAGAAAAAAAAAAAGTCCAAGCTGAACAATGTGGAATGGCATGAAGGTCATTAGAGAAATGGATACAGAAACACAACTGTTAGCAACTTACTACTTAAAACACTAACAGGATTGTTTAGACAATTTCAAGGCCACAGATTATACTGATAACATAATTTCAATTGAAAAAAAAAAAACATAATATGTAGCTTTTAAATCAAGATGTCTTCTATCTAAACCACAGACTTGCACATGAATGCATACATATCTATAAAAAGTTAACTGAAAAAATAAAAAATAAAAAATTAACTGAAATGAGAGGATTTGTCTCTTGACAGATTTTTTGGACAATTTTACATCATCCTTTTATTCACATGTATTTCAGCATCTTTCAGATGATAAAAATGTATACTTTGTACTCAGTTGAGTTTGTCAACAGGATTCTATACTAGCCTACCAAAAGAAAACTGGTAAAAACATTTAAAAAAAAAAAAAAGAGAATTTGAACTCAATTCGTAATAAAATTACCATATACAAAAATACAAATACAATTTGATCCATTTAAATTTACATAGTGAGGCATTAACAGAAGCCAAAGACTTTCTTTCCTTTTTCTTCCATTAATAAAACAGTGATTTGAAATTAGAAGAGTCATTAGATTATGACAAAAAAAAATTATCACATTAGTAAAGTAAAAAAACTTCTTGAAGAATTAAAAATCATGGCAAAAGAGAATATAGAAAAAAATATATTCATTAAGCAAGACTATCTCAAGAAACATCAGGATGGGAAGGAAACATTCAATACATTCCTTCTGAAATTACGCTGGCATGAAAGGAGCTGTCCAGGGTGCCTGTCTTTCACCAGGATAGGATGCCCACGAGCAGGGGCCACTAGAAGAAGTAACAGGAGGAAAAACACAGGGCAAGAGACACAGAGTTTGTCAGAGAGTTGAAACTGGTAGTACTCACTAACCTAAGGACATGGAAAGGTGAAAAGGGAAAGGATGCAAAAAGACAGTCCATCCTAAAGAGAGTAGGGGAGACTGTTATATCAGACAAAATAAACTGAAGAAAAAACAAGTGCAATGAGATAAATATTATAGAATGATAAAATGGTCAATCTACCAAAAAGCTGTAAGAAGTAAAAATATATATACATCTAACATTAGATATCTCAGACAAATGAAGCAAACATTAAGGGAAAGGAAGACAGAAATAGTGAAACAGGAATAGTATGGGATTTCAATGCCCAGGTTGAACAAGCATGTACACATCACATGGCCCAACAAAAGCATAAAACACATACATCTCAAGGACATATAAAACATTCTCAATGAGAGACCACATGTTAGGCCACAATTAACAATTTTAAGAGACTGATGCTATAAAAGTATCTTCCCCAACAACAATGAAATAAACACAAGAATAAAAGAAAATTCCCCAAATGTGGCCATTAAACAACTTACTCTTACACCACCAATGGGTCTAAGACAAAAATCACATGGAAAATTTTAAATATGTGGATGAAAACGAAAAGACAACAGTACAAAATTTATAACACACAAAGACTGTATTAAAAGAAAGTCTGAACTGTTAAATGCTTACAGTATAAAAGAGAAAAGATCTTAAATCTGAAATCTATTGCTAGACCTCTAGCAAGTAGAAAACGGAAAACAAACTAAACTCAAGTTTAGCAGAAGGAAACAGGTAAATAAGAAAGATTAAACCAGAGAAAATAGAAAGTAGAAAAATATAAAAATCAACAAACCAAGAGTTGATGTTTTGAAAAAACTGTATAGGAAAACCCCCACCTAGACTAAGGAAAAGAGAAAAACAGACTCAAATAACTAAAAACAGATATGAAACAGGAGTGATTACAACTGAGGTCAAAGAAAGTTTCTAGAGATAAGGAAGTATTATGACCAATAATGCCTACAAATGACAGAATACAGGAGATACTGGCAAATTCTCAGAAACATACAAACTATTTTACTTACTAAGAAATTAAAAAATCAAGAAGTGTTCAAAGTGAAAGTGTTAGCCACTGAGTCGTGTCTGACACTTTGTGACCTCACCAACTGTAGCCCACAAGGCTCCTCTGTCCATGCAATTTCTCCAGACAACAATACTGGACTAACCAGCCATTCCTTTCTCCAGGGAATCTTCCCACCCAGGGATAGAACCTGGGTCTCCTGCACTGCAGGCAGATTCTTTATGATATGAGTCACCAGGGAAGCCCATTGTAACTAGAGAGATTTAAAAAGTAGTCAGAAACCTCTAAGAAAAATATGGGACCAAATTCTACCAAATATTTACAAATAATTACCACTGATCCTGCTAATTCTATGGAGCAAGCATGATTCTAATAGTTTGCTGATTTCCGAAAGACACAAGAAAGGAAAACTGGAAACCAATGCCCCTGACGAATACTCATGCAAAACTAAAATACCTGCAAACCAACTTCAACACATATTAAAACGATCTGGAGAAACAGACAGAGAGAACAGACGGAGGGGGGAGGGGAGGAAGGAGAGGGTGAGGTGTATGGAGAGAGTAACTTACGTCACCATATGTAAAGTAGAGAGCCAATGGGAATTTGCTGAATGACTTAGGGAGCTCCAACAGGGGCTCTCTAACAGCCTACAGGGGTGGGATAGGGAGGAAGATGGGAGGGAGGGGACATATGTATACCTATGGCTGATTCATGTTGGTATTTGGCAGAAAACAACAACCTCTGTAAAGCAATTATCCTTCACTTAAAATAATTTAAATAAATAAATAAAAAGATCTGACACCATGACCAAGTGG